>NC_143001.1:4206250-4506696 GCF_061535395.1 Colias eurytheme
AAAGGAGAAAGAATCGGAAGCCCGCTGTCTCCTGTGAGCGATCTGGAGAATTTGCCTACGTGCCGTTTGAGTAAGGAGTGACAGCGATACGGTTCTTTGAAAGGCGCGTGAAAGGTGGAACCAGGTGGAACGTTTCTGTTCAGAGTTTAGATAATATTGAACGCGACTTAAAACGAGATTTTATGATAGTAAAACGGGGCATTTGTCGTCAATACTGAATAGTAGAATGAAAGATCTGAATGTAAATAAGTTATGAGAATGTATAGAGAAGTTATGGCGATACGCACGGTGAAATCTTTTTATAAGAACGGGCCCGTCGATATTAAAAAGTATGTTTCTCTTTAAATAATAATATAATTACGTAACCAAAGACCAAAACGAGATAAAGAATGATTACATACACTTATGGATACCTCTTCACAATCGACAGCATTAGGCCAAAAAATAATCGTCGATGTTTGCACTACGGCGATTACGAATGGTAATGTGAATCTACAATGATGGCCATTCATAGACATTTAGTCCCACTATCGCGATTGCCTCTACTCGCCCAACACTGCCCATTGTGAAGTCCCAAACTCTTGTAACTTACACCACAATGGATGTAACGTTTACACACTTCGCATATAGCTACAGAAGTTGAGTCATCGTTTGCGAATTGCTACATTCAACCTAAATCAGGATGATGGCAATTTTGGCTCTTTTTATTGAACCACTTTGTACTAATGAACGTTATCGTTTCGTTGATGTATGTTTGTGTTGAATTGAGGTGATTCAGTATTTCATTTTGAAATTCTTAGCTTTCTATTATTATATAGATTGACCTTAATAGTTTAAAGGCCATACGTACTGATGATTATTGTATACTAGCTGTTGCCCGCGACTTCGTCCGCGATTACGTCGTTTTTCGTCATTCGTCGTTTAAAAAAAATACGTGACACTTTATTTTTGAATGTTCTTAATTGTCTCTTATAAAAATAAACTACATTAAAATTGAATACTCTGATAAGAAAATCTTAAAATCGGAGGACATCGAAAATCTGAGGAAAACATGAGTGAATTTGATTTAAATTCTACATTACTTAGGAATTCAAATAATAATCTAAATTAAATGTAGATTAACAGTTTGAGCGCATCATTATATAATATGTACCTAAGTATTAAATTACGTTAGTTTACATAGTAATTTTACTAAAAACACGATGACTTTCTTTCGCGCTCGGTACAACAAACTAAGCATGTTTGTGGTACGTGGCCCGCGCCACTTGACCCCCCGCGAGTTCCCCTCCGTTACTATGCGAAAATACATTCGTCGCTCTACTGTAGGAAAAATTGTAATATTTTAAATTCGAGAAATATTGATTTCTTGTATTCGACTATTCGTTGTAGTCGAATACAAAATATATTTGAAGAAACTTAGGTTGGCCTTCAGGCAAAAGGGATCCTATCAAATGATAAACTTGACCTTGTATCTTAAAAGTAAGCATGAAAGGATCCTCTGATAATTGTTGAGCACCAAAGGATAATTTAAAACGCACTACTATAAGAGCGAATATTGTCTAAGAACTGTTTAGATTGCACATGTTCCTCTAAAAGTAGTGATTTCAAAGGTTCTGGTGTATCTTCAAACGAAAGCCGACTCCTTACTCCT
The DNA here is from genome assembly GCF_061535395.1 of Colias eurytheme. Lineage (NCBI taxonomy): Eukaryota > Metazoa > Arthropoda > Insecta > Lepidoptera > Pieridae > Colias > Colias eurytheme. The sequence goes on from NC_143001.1 coordinate 4,207,902, forward strand.
CTTTAAAGCATTACAAAAAGAACATACTACGTTAATATCGCCTATACAGAAGATGATCTGTAATCAATTGTGAGGTTATAAGCCAACCCACTTTTATATTTGTCGGACCACACCACCGAATTCGTAGATTGATCTTCTATGTTTACCTCTTAAGTCATTAAGACTGTCGAAATCTGTCTACAGTAAGACGGGCCTCTCGCTATTCGTCCGTTTCAAGAGACCAAATAGTTTCAATTCTTAATCTTTCATTAAACAAACTTATTAATCGTACTTGTCTCAAATAATCTTGTCTTAAATAATGGTAATATTCGCGTCCCTACTCTAGTCATTGCTTATGCTCATGTTCATCTTCAAGAGATCGAATAATATTATGGTGCACCCTATCATTTGTCAATCAGTCTTCATATTGAGTAAAAGTTTCAGATTATCGAGATAAAATATGCCATTTGCGATCAGCTGTGAGACGTTATACCCTCTCAGTGAAGGTTTCGGTCTCACAGGATAGTACATGCCGTTCGCGGTCAGCTGTGAGCCGCAATTCTCGTTGTGAAGCGGTTTCAGGTTCTCGGCATAACACAATATGTTGTTTTCGGTCAATAGTAAGCCTCTTACCTCTAACGATCCTTGAGAACTCTTATTTCTCATTTTCTTAGCTTTGCTCGAATTTCGATATAAAGATTTTTTAGGTGGCACTGATGCGAATAAATAAAAATTAAGTTAAAACGGACTGAGAGTGTTATAATCATCAATCATCATCATCATCAATACATATAATAAAATTGTGGAAAAGCGATGTCTGTACAATGAAAATATGTAGAAAAAAATTAGCAGGTTTTATTATTAAATCGATCTTGAACCCAAAACTGTAGTTAACATTTTTTTTGTCTGTTTGTCTGTATGTTTGTGTACGCTAATCTCAGAAACGGCTTATCCGATTTAGATGCGGTTTTCACTAATGTATTGTGGTAATCTTCATTTAACAGTTAGTGTTTAATTCATGTCAATCGGTTCATAAATAAAAAAGTTATGACAATTTATAAGTAATCACGGCGAACATTTGCTAAGGCATTCTATTGTACACTGTACAGTGTACGATAAAACGTAATTTAGCTGTTATACGCTACAGTTATTCCTTTACATGTCCAGATGATCATATCAAAATTCCCCAAGGGTTTGGGGGTAAGCTGAGGTAGTAGGGGGGGCGGGGTCAAATTAACATTATGGTTACTTCTAATAGGTAAATTTTCCACACAAAATGTCCTTTAAATTATGTCGTATTATATTTTTAACCCCCGACGCAAAAAGACGGGTGTTATGTGTTTGACTGCTATGTATTTCTGTGTGTGTGTGTGTGTCTGTCTATGGCACCGTAGCTGGCTAACAGGTAAACCGAATTAGATGCGGCTTTTTTTTGTTAGGCAGCATATTTTCCGACGCTGGTTCTTAGATAAATTGTATCGAAATCGGTTCATCCACTTATTATACCTACATAGGGGTAAAAGTGGGAATGAAAAAAATGATATAATAATTTATTTTTAAAGATCGTTGGGAAGTTTATGAAATTATTTATTCCTTTTTCTATACACTTTTCTTCGTCTAAACGGTTAAGTTACGTGCTCCCTCTCTCTCTCTTCAGCCTTTAGTTACGTGCGTGAGACAGGAAACATCTAATTTGGATTTGTTGCTGGATTTGATAAAAATTGAGTATCGATTAAGCTGATCAGTGGCTACACCATACATTATTAAAAACATCCATTTAAGAAAGGAAGGAAATAGAATTTGCTCCTCTCCCCCCCTGGTTCCTAAAAAATAATATGACATAATTTAAAAGAAATTTTACGTAGAATTAGTTAGGCATTTCTTTTTTGATTTTCGATATTACATACTAATCATAATTTTTAATTACAATATTATGTAGTAACTATTTGGTATAGGTTAGGCATTTCATTTCTTGATTTTCTTTAATAAGTTGGTACGTAAGTTTTTTAGCTCAGTTTAGTAAGAAATTTTAATAACAATTCTTTTAATTATTTATGGTAGTACGTATTTACTCAATAATTGTATGTTAAGTAGTAATTCAGCATGGGCGTAGCCACGGTGGGGCTGGGTGGGGCGCTTACCCTGGCTTTGATCTGGTAGGTACCAATTGTGAAGGGGAGTGGGCGTGGGCGTTGGCATGGGCCTGGGAGTGGGCGTGGGAGTGGAAGCATGAAAATAAAAACAATTATTGTTGCCCCACCCTGAGCCCATGGTCATAGGTCCCATAGTCACTATTCCACGCGGACGAAGTCGCGGGCACAGCTAGTAGACAAATATAATCAGAAAGCTTTGAACTCCTAAGCTCAACCATAAAAGATAGACATTAATTATGATGTCGGGAGATATTTTTTATATAATATGGAGAACATTTCTTTCATACTTGATTTCTGTGTAGCTTTAACCCTTAAGGTTGCACACGCGACGAAAGCTTAAAATGGAGTTACTGCTCTGCTCACGAATATGAAAAATAATTGTACCAAGTTTCGTTTAAATCCGTCGAGTAGTTTTTAGGGTTCCGTAGCCAAAATGGCAAAAACGGAACCCTTATAGTTTCGTCATGTCCGTCTGTCCGTCTGTCCGTCTGTCCGTCTGTCACAGCCGATTTACTCGGAAACTATAAGTACTACAGTGATGAAATTTGATGGGAATATGTGTTGTATGAACCGCTACAAAAATATGACACTAAATAGTAAAAAAAAGAATTGGGGGTGGGGCCCCCCATACATGTAACTGAGGGATGAAATTTTTTTTTTCGATGTACATACCCGTGTGGGGTATCAATGGAAAGGTCTTTTAAAATGATATAAAGTTTTCTAAAAAACATTTTTCTTAAAGTGAACGGTTTTTGAGATATCAGCTCTCAAAGTCGTAAAAAGTATGTCCCCCCCCCTCTATTTTTATAACTACGGGGTATAAAATTCTAAAAAAAATAGAGGTGATGCATGCTAATTAACTCTTTCAACGATTTTTGGTTTGATCAAAGTATCTCTTATAGTTTTTGAGATAGGTTGATTTAACTGTAATTTATTATATTTGCTGCTACGGAACCCTTTGTGCGCGAGCCCGACTCGCACTTGGCCGGTTTTTATTGTTTCTATAACGGTTATACAGACAGACAGACGGGCAAAAATTTTTGGCGTCAGTGTCGATCCCTAATCACCTCGTGATAGTTATTTAGGAAATATATTTCATGTACAGAATTGACCTCTACAGATTTAATATAAGTATTATACATATAATTAGATGCCAATTTCCATGTAACGTTAAATTCGACTATACAATAACTAACAGACAACGCAGGTTACTCTCGTTTCCGTAAGTTGAGGCGGCTACATATTCGGTCCTCATAACTTCACTTTTTGTGAACGAAACGACAGCGCGGTTTAATTCGATGCCAACACCATCAAAAAAAAGAAATATTTTTAATTGTGAAAAAATATTATGATATACACTATTAATACTATTTTAACATTAACACAAAATATAAGACTGTGAGTGTGTAAAAATAAATCCACCTAGTTTCACATCAAACTTATGTTTTTAATTAGGTATACGACATGAAAATATATTAATTACCAAGCAATAATCATACAGGTAAATACTGAACAAAAGTATTAACAGTCAAAGTATATTTTTACTTACAACATGTAAATGATGAAGGAATAATAATTATCAACGAACTAACCTTTTTGTATTATTGTTTATAAATATAAATTCATAAACAATAAATTTATAAAGAATAGAAATTTTCGACCACTAAAGAATGCTGGTTCGAGTCCCGCCTCGTTATCGAATTTTTAAAACACGAAGATTTTTAATCATGTAACCAATGAACACAATCAATATTAGATTAACTGTAATGGTGTCTAGTTTGACTTAAAATAATAAACATCTACCCTCACTTTTAAAAATGTAGTATATTCACACGAATTATAAGCGCACCTTATAGGTAAGGGAAGATATGCGTTAAAGAGATAAATAAATAAATAACATAATTATATTTAAATTATTAATTTTTAACATTGTGTTCAGTAGTGTTATCATGTAAATTGATTTGATTTTTACGAAATCTCATAGATGGCGCTGTTTCAAATTTGTATACTAATAAATTCATTAAACTGATTCTCTGCCCAAATTACGTAAATTACATAGTTTTTATTGTGTAAAGCTAGATAATAGCATGGCTTACCCGAAACCAACATTTAAACATGAGTCTTTAGATTGTACGCTGTCGTAATACACGGAATACGTAAGAAAAAAAAAGGTTCACAGCTCCTCCCCCGGAGGTGATAGCATGATAATATGTTTAAAAAAGCCTCACCCGACCTGTTAGTAATATTCATGCAAAATTTGAAGTCAATCTATGCAGTACTTTTCGAGATTAGCCTGGACAAACATACAGACAAACAGACAAACAGACAAACAGACAAACAGACAAAAATTCTAAAAACTATGTTTTTGGCTTCTATATCGATTATAGATCATGGATTATGTATTCTTTTAAAAAAATATTCAATGTACAGTTTTGACTTTCCTACGATTTTATTATATGTATAGATAGATGCAATAATCATCAGTACGAATGGCCTATAGAGTTTCTAGGTTTTGAAAATTTTACCTAGATAAAATTCCATCTGAATGGCGGTTCTCGTTTCATTAAACTATCATTTTTAAAATTTAATAAATAATGTTTAGTTAAGACTAATGAACATTTGAGTCTAAAGCATCTATTACTTTATAAGGCAGCTATTATTGGACTAGTTCAAATCTAATCTTCTTATATATAAAAATGAATCGCAAAATGTGTTGGTAAGCGCATAACTCGAGAACGGCTGAACCGATTTCGATAATTCTTTTTTTATTATATTCCTTGAGGTACGAGGATGGTTCTTATGTAGAGAAAACGTAAACATGTACCACGGGCGAAGCCGGGGCGGACCGCTAGTTCTTTAATATTTTTGACTCTTATGTTATGAGTATACATTGTAGTTTAGTTAACACTTTAGATAAAGACTCCTTAGTTCTCCGCTATAATGGGTTTCTCTCTAGTATTGGGTTCAATTGACAAATATACGGCAAAGTAAATACGAAACGGAAGCTATACGTTACTTTGGTAAATAGTTGATTTTAAATTTTATTGCATACTAGATAATATAGATATTACAAAGAAAAGCTGTATGTAAATGAAATGAAGACACTACCTTTAAAAAGTTTATTGCATGTTAGACATAGATATATTACAAAGAAAACAAGACTGCATGTAAATGTAATGATTAAAACGCGTTTAAAATTCGATTCTATGTATACTATTTTAAATGTAATCAGCTTTATTGATTTAAGTTTATGCATCCTAAGCTTTAAAACATAGGCTTTATCCCAAAAAATTATAATATAATAACGGTAATTAAATAACATTAATTTAGTTCTATAATGAAACAATTGTGTTGTATATTCAACTGAGCTTCCGAAATGTCTTAGATACTCTATAGTAATAATATATAATGGACAAAGCAAAACAACAACAAAGGAGTTATGTTCCTTGCACGAAGCTATGCTTTGATATGCCTGTCGGGAGGAAATCAGTGTCAAATTGTATGTATAACTAAGTGTATAACTAACTGGCCTGTAATAGTATTAAATCTTTTATTTCATAATACGACATATTTAGTAAGAATTACGGAATATACACATAAAATTTCATAAAAGTCGTGCAAGTCGTTTCGGAGTTTGGATGATAACACTTTATTTAACATGTGAATTTCATGTTTCTCTTGCGTTAATTCAATAATAAAATATTTATATTTAAGTTAACAATTTTTAAAGCTTCACGTAATGTGGCATTTTTTTTAATGAAAGATAAACTCCGCTCGGCGCTCATATTTCAATTGTATGCGATAAAAGGAATAAACCTCTGGACAGAGCTTTTATGTGAAACATTAAAAAAAATCGTATTTCAACATTTACCTCTTGTTATTAATGTTATATTTCATAAAGTTGTACTTGCTAATTAAAATATATAAGAAGGTTGTTTTGTTTTCGTAGATTGGAAGAATTCGAAGTAGATCATTCACTCCAATGTATAGAAGAGACTGACTAAAACATGCTATACTAGTGACAGTCCGCTTTACATGGTAATAGAATAAAGAGTACACTAGGTACAATATTATAACCTACACTTGTGCCAAAATTGTATGCAGATCCGATTAGTCGCTCTTGCGTGAAAGAGTATCATATTATCAAATATTCATCCTCCAAACCTCACAATCTATCACTTTATAATAGCAATACAATTGGGAGGAGATGTACGAGTATAAGCGCGATAGTAAGCTAAGTAACTGTGTATACGTCTCCTAAGAGCTTCCCTATTGTCAATAAAAAAAGCTATCTCCTGTTACGAATCTCACATCATAAAATCTATCCGTAGCGACGAGAAGCCAAACAAACAAACACACTTTCACGTTCAGAAATATACCAAAATAAAACTGCACTATTTTTAAGACTTAATCTTCATCCAACCAGGTAGCTTAATATAATTATACCTATGAAAAATATGAAGCTAAAATTCACTTACAAAATGACACATTCGATACACCGCTTATTATAATCCGCCCATTATAAAAAGTACACTGTACACCTTAATGCAACTTGCTTTTAACCTACTTCGACCGTATAGCGTAAAGTGGGTGTTGATTACAGTACTATGTAAGTTCGAACAATGAAGATTTGTTCGCTATTGTTAAAATGTTGAAGAAAATGTTCCCTTTTCTAGTATTTTCGGGATTGTAGGCTGAATAACGTGTGGAGGATGGTCCGTTAGGTATTTTAGGTGTAAATATACGTTAAAATATAGATTTTTTAAACATTAGTTTTAAACAAAATAGCACGTGAATTTCTCTTTCATTCTAATTGATATCACAAATAAAATTGGAATATTTTAACGTATAAAATTGGGTTAGAAAATATATTAATTTTGTAACATTTTTAAACTGTATTGTACAATTTATTGTATAAAGTTTTAATATAATATAATATTCACGAGTTAAAAAGCTTTCCAAAAATAGGGATAGCAAATATAACAAATAAGTGATTAAAATTCGGACGTATAAAGTGTCCTACCTCTATAATCTAAAACAAAGAGTAATTCTAGGCCTATATTTTTAAAGAATCACCCTAAATTCCAAACCATTCAAAAGAGTGGCCGTAATTTCGGCAACTTTTACTGGTCAAACGTACAGTGAAACTGTAACGCTACAGAATGTCATACGTTAGAGGTAACTTTGAATATTCATTCAGCCGTTCGGTTGAACGAGGAAATTTGCTTAAATTCGCTTATGTGGACAACTGTACATGCAGTGTGCTTCAGCTTCGAATGTAAGGAGATTTATGCCCGCATATAGGTACGTGCCCAGAATTCGTGCAGTCTAATGATAAATGTTTCAAACTTGTACAGTCGAGTGGGTAATGCACTTTTATTGGACAATTAGGGTCTAGTTTCAATATTTATCGGCTTATATAATATTATATCGGCTTTTGTTGTTCCGTAACAACTAACAACACGTCTGTACAGTACCGGAACTTGCGTAAGCAATATTTCAATATTTACAAAAACAGTTCATAAGAATGAATAATTATTTTGTAATCAGTACCTAAATCACAAAGCTCATATTTTTATAGCTCATAGTAATTGATGTCATCCACTCATTATCGTACAAAATGACAACATTTTCTCCATTCCTTACCGTTTTATGTTTGTTTATTATAAAACAACTTGACAGAAGTGAAAATGATAAAGGGCTGATTTTTCAATGCTTGGATAAAACTTATTCGTCGAATAATGTATAAAACTACCATTTTAAAAACGTATTCTAAGTACCCATATTTGACAGTTTACATGACATTTTAATATTATTGTGTAATACTTTATTGGACGGATAAGTTTTATCCAAGCATTGAAAAATCGACCCTAAAAAACATAGATAGAATTATATTTCTTAGACATTATCCCACCGTTTTAATTCATCTACTTAAAAAACCTGTCTCCGCATTAACTTATAAATCAAAGATTTAAACTCCATAATACCAGCTCGAACTCTTCGCTAGAAGGCTTTACGTTAACTTGTATTTATTGCGTGATAGTTCACAACTTCCCCGTTTGTTAACACTTGGATGTTATCTTTCTACTCACTGACTGGAAATAGAATGTGTGTAGAAAATTCTGGAATGTTCTGCGTTGAGCGTTTTGTTATAAGATATTAGGTAGCCAAATTGAAATGTAACTGATTCTTTATCAAACTCAAACATTATTTATTCAATTAGACTTCTTTTAGAAGCACTTTCGCATCGTCAATACATATTTTTAACAATTACCACCGATTCGGAAAATAGTACCTATCTATGGAGAAGATCCGGCAATATCAGACTGTGATTTTACAATCTAGTAAAATTTGTTGTTTCTTTTATTTATTAATAGGTATTCGAAGAACGAAGAACGAAGTTATTTTCATAGTATAACGTGAACATTTTGTCCGATTAAAAGTTTTATCTTTTACTAGCGGTCCGCCCCGGCTTCGCCCGTGGTACATATTTACGTTTTCTCTACATAAAAACCATCCTCGTACTTCAAGGAATATAATAAAAAAAGAATTATCGAAATTGGTTCAGCCGTTCTCGAGTTATGCGCTTACCAACACATTTTGCGATTCATTTTTATATATAAGACTAGCGGTCCGCCCCGGCTTCGCCCGTGGTACATGTTTACGTTTTCTCTACATAAGAACCATCCTCGTACTTCAAGGAATATAATAAAAAAAGAATTATCGAAATCGGTTCAGCCGTTCTCGAGTTATGCGCTTACCAACACATTTTGCGATTCATTTTTATATATAAGATTTATAAGTGGTAAACTTTTCACGTTTTAATGTGCCTCTACCACTTCTGCTATAAAATATATATGTAATATTAAACCTTTATGGAATTTACTCGATATCCAAATACAATGCGCGTTTACAATTATTGTAGTTATTGGTATCCATTGAAGCCGCGATAGCTACAATTTCCGCCAGACTGTCGCTAAAGGGTTAAGAGGTGACCCAACCATCCGATAGCTTCCTCAAACTTGTTGCTAATAATTATTATTGTATAATTTATTTAGTATTATGGTTTAAGGTTTACCTAAGGCCGGTTTCTGAATTAAGAATTGATTTGATTGTAGTTACAGATAGCTTATGTCATTGTAAGAAAATATTTAAGCAGCATCTAAGTATGGTTTGAGACGTTCCTAACGTGAAATACTCAATTCAGAAACCGTCTTTGTCTTAAACATATGAAGAATTTTATTTTATAAGTAAATCAATCAGGTTACATATTTTAGATGACTATCGATCTTTATGAAGTAAGTACAGAAAATAATTAAATTTATGGAGACATTATTGCTAAGAAAGGCTATAATATAAATAGTCAAAATATTTTCCTCAGAATAATATTAGGTATAAGATCATTGAACCCGATCTCAAATTCGCCAGCCATTATACCCCAATCTCCTTATTGCCACGCTATAAAATTATACCAAATTATACTTGAAGTGAAAAATAATATTTAAATTAAAATTACAATTTTCTCATTAACCATGATGATTTTATAAATATTTTATTAATTCAGGAAAAAATTGGAGGTACATCGATTGGAAATTATGAGTTCAATCCAAAATTGTTGGGTATATTTTCTCTCTTCAACCTGTGTTGGTCCACTGTTGGACGTAGGTCTCACCCATTGCACGCCACTATTGTTAGTTTCTTGCCGCCAGTGTTTGCCTGCTATCTTACGTAAGTCAACGCTCTATAAAGTCACGGTATAATTTACAGTTTAATTATTAACCCTGTTGATTTTATAAATGTCTATACAACAAAATGACTAGTCATTTCTTCAAAGATCTTAGTCCTTCTCTAGTTCGATTGCGTGCAATTCAATTCCTGTAGCAGCTAATAAAATCTTCGTAAACAGTATAAAAGGCACTGCTTACATAAATCAATTCAGAAAAATGTGAACGGAATATTCCAGCATGAAACCCTTACTTTGAAGTATTTTCATGCCAATAAAGTATTAAAAATTTCTCGGTAAAATACGGACAAAGTCTTAAGACTTATTTAGCGATTTATTTTAATTGAAAAAGTCGCTTCAATTAACTTCTTTCCGTTCCACTTGTTTTTGTAATGTAAGTAATAAGACCTTTATAGAATTTTCAGAATTCATTTGAAAAATGTTCGAAGAAATTTTTATAGATTGCCTCGCGATTTTGTATTAATTCACTTTCGATTACTCATTGATTATTTCTTTATTTTTTTAGTTCAAAAAGGGTGAGTTTATGAACAAAATATAACATTACTGAAAAGACCAGACTTTATAAATTCTTGTAGATTTAGTTCCTTTTAGATGTAACTAAAAACATAATATGAATATTGAATATAGCACCGGGTTCTACAAAAATTTAATTATCATAAATCATAATATAAGTGACTTTAAACGTAACTTAAATAAGAGCCAATGTTTTTATCTCTTTTTAAAAATATCAATTGAAAGAAAACCAACCAATATTTCCAATGTTCTGTTATATTATAAAAACAAAAACATAACTTAACTGGAACGAACGGGACTCGTATAAAATATTATTATGGCCAATACAGAGTTGACAAAGATTAATTTATCATATTAATTCTCTTTAAAATAAAAACGTAGGAAGAAATGTTATTTCGAAATCTGTACTATTTTTTACAATAATGTATGCATTTTTTTTGGTCTAGTAGTTTTTAACTGAAATCATCGACTAATAATATTATATACTATGTAGTATGTATTTAAAAAGGATTTACGATTCCCATCGAAAAAGTTATGTTTTCATTTTATTCAATAACTAGCGGTCCGCCTCGGCTTCACCCGTGGTACATATTTCGCAATAAATGGTAGCCTATGTTCTCAGGGTCTAAAGATTATCTGTGCCAAATTTCATCAAAATTGGTCCAGTAGTTTATGCGTGAAAACCATACATACATACAAACCTTTCCTCTTTATAATTATAATATAGATATAAATCGACTGAATCGTGCAATATATTTTTAAGTGTTAGAATAATTCAAACAGTGTGTTTTAACCAAAAATACTATTCCAACTGTGAATTGACTAAAATCTATTGAGTTTACAAAAGAAATGGCAAGTCAAAACAGACAAGAAGAGCCAGTGGATAAAAAGCAATTCATGAAGTTATTTTAAAAAAGATTTCAAAGTAAAATTTCTGAATACAATTTGCATGATAGGGTGGAAAGAAAAAGTTGGGAATAAAAAGATAGTTATGAAAATATAAGTGAAAATTTTTGAAGTTTCTGAATCGAGTTTAAATGCATTAATATCACATTATTCAGTTCATGTTTTCGCCTTATTTTTGGTGAATATATTTCAGCTTGTTTAAACTGTTTAAATTACGTTTATCTGGCTGATTGATAACCATTGCGATAGCAAATTGAAATTTAAGTAAAAGAAACAGGGACAGAGAGATTCTATTGTTGTGTAAGGAAATAAAAAATATGTATCTCAAGTAAACTTTAACCCTTTAAAATATGCAAATTCCAAATTGGATACAGTACATGTATAATATTATACAGTACAGGCAGTATTTAGTGTAGTTACTTATTGATTATTATATTTTGAAAGCTTTAAATGTAAATACTACTCCGCCATTAGGTTTCTAAATATGTATTTTTTTAAATTTTAGACATCGTATAAGTTATATCTCAGTTTACACAAACGATGTATACAATTTATTTCTTAAATAAGATTGTCTTCATAATTTTATCTAAAAGTTCCCATGGGGGGAGAATTTAGAACGTTTCGCTTCATAATTAATATCAGAACGAGCTACGTACCTACAGCAAACCGTGGCTGGATTTAGTTATTGCAATTTTACTGAACATATTTTAAGAATTATTGCTACATAGCATTTTATAATCTCTATGGTTATGCAATTCATTTGATAAATTGTGATATTGTTTTTTCGTATTTTTTTTTCCACTTACTGATCTCGGTCTTTGTGTCGTTTTTTTAAGAGTTTATGGGGACCTATTGCACAGAATCCCCTTGAACTAGGCTCTCCAAAGGTATAGAAATCGCTTCATTAGGAATTTTTTTAAAGGGCATTTATATGAATACTACAATGAATATATAAAAATAGAGAAAAATTATATTTCATATTTATCATAGAATAATGACCATTGTTTCAAAACATTAGTTATTTGTACCATTTAAACAAATCACACGTAAAAATTAAAACAAAAACAAACAAATCTACGTGCAATAACTAGTATTTAATAATCTCCTGATTTAACCAATAAACCAAATTTAATGAACGTCATCCAATTGAATTTTAACCGCGATTTTGTTTAAATAAGCTTGAAAATAAAGCTGTCAATTACCGTAAATCGAAACGTTTATGTTTGCTAATAATCTTATTATTTATCTAATTATTTTACCAGCAATGTTTGTAATTACAGTGAAACGAATTAACTTCAAAATCCTACAAATTATAAACTGTCTAAAAAGTTTGTAAATTGAATATTATACCGTAATCGAAATATTATGTTTTTAAACTTATTTACTTATAAAAGTTTTTCTAAATTGCCTAATTATAACAAAGGGGTTTGAAACTTTTTGTATGGACGCTGGCATATCGACCCGCCGCCATTTTGATTTTTTTTCAAAATCTCGGCGCACAATTTAAGTGGTATGTATGGATAGAGGACACATAGACGAACAAAAAATGTCTTATAACATAGTACCCTAAAGCGTCACATTACCGAGATATTTGGAGGTAAATATTCACTTATGAGTACAACGACAAACACTAAAAATTGACTTATTACATGTCTTTAAGCATAATATTATCTCCAAATAATCACTCCCAGGTAGATTATTATTATTATAGGAAGAAAGTAGGTATTTATTACATTACTTACATTTTTATGTAATGTATGTATGTTTTTATGTAATTAATGTACCTACTTTCTTCCAATAAACTGTTAATAATAATAATCTACCTGGGAGTGATTATTTGGAGATAATATTATGCTTAAAGACACGTAATAAGTCAATTTTTAGTGTTTGTCGTTGTACTCATATGTGAATATTTACCTCCAAATATCTCGGTAATGTGACGCTTTAGGGTACTATGTTATGAGACATATTTTGTTTGTCTATGTATCCTCTATCCATGCATACAACTTTAATCGTGCGCCGCGATTTTGAAAAAAAATCAAAATGGCGGCGGGTTGATATGCCAGAAAGTTTCAATGCCCTTTCCTTACCTAAATTACAATTATTGATATATTAACTCAAACTCAAACTCAAACTCAAACATTCATTTATTCAATTAGACTACTATTTAGTAGCACTTTCGAATCGTCATTACATAGTATTTTTAACATTTACCACCGATTCGGAAAGCAGTATCTATGGAGAAGAATCGGCAAGAAACTCCATAGTTGCTCTTTTAAATAATGTCAATAAATTTACATAATATGTAACTTATATCTACCTAACTACATAATATGCCAAAGAACTGTCCTGTGGTTTTTACGCGACAACCCTCCATGGGTCTTTATCGTCCATATATTCCTGAATACTGTAGTACGCTCTCTGAACTAGTACATTTTTTATGTAAGTTTTAAATTTAGAACTACTAAACTCTTTAATATTGTGAGGAATTCTATTGTATAAGCGTATACCTTGACCCATAAATGAATTTTTAACTTTAGCTAATCGGAAAAATGGCATTTCAATTCTATTCTTGTTCCTTGTGCCATAATCGTGTCTATCTCCTACTCTTGTGTAACCAATATTAAATCTATTTTCTTCTCGAACAGTCATCAATTAAACAGCTAAATATTTATATAAATTTAATTACAATAGATTTACAAATAATCACTCAATAAATACTTACAAAACCCGCGTAAACACACAATTATTACAAAAATTGTATCCATCTTTAAAATATTTACAATTCCGTCATTATACACAATTTAATACCATTGAATATAAACTTCACACCCTATTTACGCCAAGGATTCGGGTATAAAACAATACCCGACTTCAAATAATGCGTAGAGGCTTACCGCTAATGTAGGCCGTGGTCTTAATTCTATTTGGCATTAGTCACTTGTGTTGTTTAGTGCCTTTGCAAGTCTTAATAATTTTAATACGTAGATATTAACTTGTAAGCTATAAAGGGCAGAGCTATTCAAAAGGAAATGCTATAATTGTGTTTACTCTAAGTATTGTTATAAGTTTCAAATGTAAAATATTAATTCAACCTTATATTATCACCACGCAATCTTTTAAGTGAAACTTCTTTAGGCGCGTTGAGAATAAAATTTCAAAGGCAATACCGTCATGTCATGGAGTAAGGCGACGATTTTGGTATCTTTGAATCTTGCCAAAGAAGTGTCACTGACACGTGTGCTCGGCACACACGTTTTTTTTTATTCCGTAAAGGAAGTAGGTACATTACCTAGGTACACTAGATAATGCAACTATGTTAATAATTAAATTGCATTTCTGAAAAGTATCCCATGCAAATCAGTCATCCTTTAAGATCATAACTCAAAACTTCTAAAACCAAACTCAAATAACAAGCAAATAAAATTTCAAAATGGTCGTTTCAAAGAAAACAAGTAAATTATATAATTCACGGTCCCGCGGTCGAATCGTAAATTTTATATTCCATTCGTTTTAGAAATAAAATTCCAACTTCTTTACAACATTCATCAAGCCGTCATGAGCAAAGCTTTTGAATAATAAAAATCTTCGCGAAACTCGTGGACCAGTTTTATGTTCGTGGTTCTTGCTCAGTCTATTTTCACGCTAATGTTCAGGTACTAATATTTAACTGCTCGTACTGCGTCATAGGGTAGAAATAAATACGGTTATATGCTCGCCCTAGAAGATATAATGGTAGCTAAGTATGATTGTGAGATTGTTTTTCACCAATTTGAATGAGTTTTATAAATACGACCCTTTTAAAAATATAATAAATTTAATATAACGTCTGATATGGGGCATTCTTGCGACAGTAAAAGCGCTATAAAAAAGTATGTTGTTCTTCTTCTATGTCTATGTCTTATTTTTATGAATATAGGTATCTACCAACAGTGTACTCATATTTAAACAATCACGCAAATATTTTTCTAAAATTAGAGAGTTTCTCAAAAAGTTAATATTATTATGTTTACGTCTAATGTATCTACCTACTGAATCTATAAATAGGCTCTAGACACAATAATAATATTTGATATTTATTTTTTTTAACTTGATTGGAATTTATTAATAACTCGTAGAATACTCGTCTGATTAAAATATAATACTCTGGAATAAAATTCAGATTTTCAATTGTTTAATCACCAAACGTTTTTAATTGTTATATATTGAATTTATATTACAATTAAATTTCACCCAAATCCTTCCAGCAGTTTCATGAAAGAGTAACTTGCATCCATCCTCATAAACTTTCTCTTTATAATATTAGAAAGTATGAATAAACAACTTCATCTTATAAAGTCGCACATATTTCTCAACAAAGTGAACAACGGTATTTACTAAATATTCACACGTCTTATAAATTGTAACTTTATACGACATTATCGGGAACTTAAGTGATTAAGTATTGTTGGAACTTCGTACAATAGATGAGTTTTACGGTCGCATATTTTATACGGCTAATGCGATATCAAATTTATAGTCTATGTGACGTACATTGTTAAAAATTGATGGGATATTCATTTTTGAGTTGACAAATTGACTAAGCCTTTGTGTTTTAACCACAGAATACATAAAAGAAGCTCTAGTACATAGTAGGTAGAATATCCTTATATCAACCAGGCAGTTATATTTTTTAACACTTATAGAATATTATATGGATAATGCATATAATATATACATATATTATATGTATATTGTTTTAAGGAATTAAATTAAGAACCTCATAATATTATGTATTATACAATTTGTAATCCATTCAAAAAATACCATATCATTTATTCATACTTATACTTTAAAGGATGTACCTACATACGTGAATATATTTGAATATAAACATGTACAAGTATATCCTTATCAAACTACACTACACTACACTTTTATTATATTCTTATTATATATTTTTATTTAAAACATTATTCTATGAGCCAATTAGTGATTCAGACAATTTAATATATCATAATATTCATTTCAAACATGAAAAATATTTCCAATATGTTTTATATTAGAATAAAATTACATTCCTTACTCGAGAATATAATATTTACTTGTAAAAAGTTAATTCGTTATTTTTATATAAGTGAGTGATGTGAGAAGACAAATTATAGCTTCAGGGAATATACAGGGTGTCCCGCTCTTGGTATACTAAGCGCGAAGGAACTTGTAGTTTTGCATATACTGATCACGTAAAAAATACTTAAAAAAAAAAATTACGTCCAAAATTTTTTGCTAAATTTTTCCTGAAAATCCATGTTTTCTTCTCTAGCTTCGCGCAGCCGGCATATACCGCTTCTCTAATATGAGCATTTTATCTATGAAAACATAATCTTAAACGATAGCTCACGTGCTGGTGGCAAAGTTGGGCGGCTCGCTTGTTATGGGTGTACACATAGAGTTTTAAGAATTCATCTATTTGAAAAAAAAATGCGTCTGGAATTTTTTAATTATTTTTTACGTACTCAGCGTATGCAAAACTATAACCTCCTTTGAGCTTAGTATACCAACAGTGGGACACCCTGTATAAGCAAAGGACTGAATTCTCGAAGTCAAATTATGTTGTTTATTTAGTTATTTTTCTTATTTGTCAACAATAATCGAGTGATCCGTAATAAGGTTTTTTTCTGAAACTGTTTTTGTTTTAAGATACTTCAAATTATCTATTCAATTTATATATTCTACTAGCGGGCCGCCCCGGTTTCGCCCGTGGTACATGTTACGTTTTCTTTCCATTAGAACCATGCTCGTATTTCAAGGAATATTATAAAAAAAGAATTAACGAAATCGATTTAGCTGTTCTCAAGTTTTGCACTCACCAACACATTTGGAGATTCATTATTATATAGAAGATTATCTCTCTTTGTAGAGTGTAATATAAATGCTATATTCTGCAAGTTATATATATATACCCATAATCCATACTAATATTATAAATGCGAGAGTAACTCTGTCTGTCTGTCTGTTACTCAATCACGCCTAAACTACTGAACCAATTTGCATGAAATTTGGTATGGAGATATTTTGATACCCGAGAAAGGACATAGGCTACCTTTTATTGCGAAATATGTACCACGGGCGAAGCCGGGGCTGACCTCTAGTATTTTTATAAATGGTTAAACAATGTATGTAGTATGTTATAATGTAATTAGGACAGAAACCTTAGTAGGCTTGCATAGGCTATGCTTAAGCGTCGTCTCATACCCTTCTAAGGAATATAATATAATTTTCTAGTTACAGTATATTATAAGTATGTAAAAAAATTGTTAGACTAAAGCAAAACACCATTTATTTGTTAATAACTTAATAATAAATGGTGTTAATACTTACTAAGAATTGTAGAGCTACCATCAGTTAATCATTTAATATCGAACTACCTCGTCAAAATATTGTATAAATCATCTTAAATAGACTTTGTACGTCACTTCACATGTTTTTAATATAAATTGGATATGAAAAAGATGTTGAAAAAGGTAATTTGTAGAAAATAAATGAGAAACAATGATATTAATTATCCGAGTACGATAATATATAAGTAATTAATCTTATAAAAATCTATACTTATCCAACATTAAAAATCACACACCTTCAGTAAAAAAAAATAGCTATAACCCGACCAAAATACATTACCAATGCAATCAACCAACAAAAATTACGAAATAGGTAACCCGACTAAAATACATAGTACCCCTACTTCTCTCAAAAGCCATCCACAAAGGAATAACGTTTTAAACCCCCGTATTCACGTCAAGTGAAACAGCTATTTGTTTTATGGAGATCATGACAGTTTACAACATGATTAATGACTGTCACCCTCAACTTTTCAGGCCGGATCAGTTTTTAATACTTCTTCGGATTTAACACACTTTCGTTTTGGACCATTTATAATTCGCAGTTTATGGTATCGCGGTATATTATCAGAGATTTATTATACTGAAGTTATTATAGCTTAATGTTTTGTATTATGTTCTTTGTTTCAAGTATGTATTGTTATTTTGACAGGGTAATATAAAATCTGACTGGATTGCAGGAAGGTATTAAATATAGCACAGGAGTACATTAGAGCAGTACGTAAGGAAAGCATAATAAAATGAATATGTTCTTCACTGCATGTCTTGGAGTCAAAAATTTTTAATAACTTTGTGTCTATCAGCCAGTGAATATTGTTTTTATTTAAGTTATAAAAACATGGTCAAATTATTATATGGTAGCCACCAATGTAATAATATTTTGTAATTTTCTACGAACTCACTTTTGCATATAGATTGCATCTTTATAATGTACTTAAAGCTATAAATTAACTTAATATGAACTTTTGGAAACGCTAATAATATATTATATTTATTTAATGAATTTATAAGAATCAAAACAAATTTAAAAAGGTGAAACTGAACCTCTACAACTGACCAAAAAGAAGTAAAACAAAAAAGTAAATATTTATTTCATTCCACATCACGAGTTTTGGTTAAAAATTTCTAACAAAACGAACCTAAAATGGGCAAGCCGATAGAGTGGCGGGAAAAACCGTTTTTAGCTGGCTAACGAAGTTTAAGCATTTTTCTATTTTCTTTAAAACACATAATACCCTCTGAATCTTTGTGGATAAAGTATTTATTTCGAATGAGGTAAATAAGTAAGTAGCATATTGTCTTTCCATTCATCTAATGATCTTGCTATTTAGAAATTAGAGACTTTTTAACGGATTTTAAACGC
This sequence comes from Colias eurytheme, assembly GCF_061535395.1. Taxonomy (NCBI): domain Eukaryota; kingdom Metazoa; phylum Arthropoda; class Insecta; order Lepidoptera; family Pieridae; genus Colias; species Colias eurytheme. The sequence continues at coordinate 4,226,940 of NC_143001.1, forward strand.
TATTTATTTATTATATTATTTTCCCGACGTATCGAACACTTTACCGCGAGCGTGGTCACGGGGTCTGACCTGTCTCCCCGTGGCCAGGGTTAAGTTGAACCGGGATATTAACATAGCTTACAACTTACGCTTTAAGAATATAGCCTTTCGGTATTTGGGTGGTAGAATTTTTAATCCAGTCCAATACAATTTAGTTTATGCGTAACAAACATTCAATCACAAAATATCATCCATACTAATATTATAAATGCGAAAGTAACTCTGTCTGTCTGTCTGTCTGTTACTCAATCACGCCTTAACTACTGAACCAATTTGCATGAAATTTGGTATAGAGATATTTTGATACCCGAGAAAGGACATAGGATAGGTTTTAAACCGGAAATCTTACGGGAACGGGTTTTTATTTGAAAACGCAGGCGAAGCCGCGGGCGGAAAGCTAGTTCTCTATAATTTTACAATAGATTAATTACAGACTAAATGATCATTAGCAACCTTTTACTAACATATTCATTAAAGAACATATTATATTTATATACATATACATATATTTCTTCGGTCACGAAGGAAGTTTGTTTCTGTACAAAGTTGTGACAATATTTTTATGCGAATCGTTAATTATACGCTCTGCAGGAAACGCCTGTCGCTTTAACGAAATTTATTGTTACACACTGCGGCTTTTGCTGTTATTACGTGTAATTTTTATGTAAGGATATATGGTACTTGTGTGAGTGTCATGAAATGGACTCATTTGTTAGGCGTAAGTGATGGCGGTTAAACAATGTTATTTAATCGATTAAAACATATTTAGGTAATCTACCATGTTCATATTATTTGCATATAAATAAATAAATATTATAGGACATTATTACACAAATCGACCTAGTCCCACAGTAAGCTCAATTAAGGCTTGTGTTGTGGGTACTAGGCGACGATAAATATAATATTTAATAAATACATATATAGACAATAACACCCAGACCCAAGAACAAATAAATGAGTTCATCACACAAATATTTGCCCTGACCGGGGATCGAACCCGGGACCGTCGGCTCAGTAGGCAGTTACTTTACCACTGCGCTAACCGCGTCGTCGCATATGTCTTAAAAGGGAATAACTTTTTTATATGTTCATCAAGCATTGCGCATCATTTAGATATCATTTATAGCTTAGATACCAACAATCAATTTTGTATGATAAAAAATAGAGATGTCTAGTGTAAGATAAACGTTATTGTATTCTAAAACACAAGCCTAACATTTTTAAAGCCTATTATTGAGCAATATTATAACATCATCCCCAAAAATCAAAACCTTTTTATGTATATTCTTAATTAACACATACAAAAACACTACACACCATAACCACAAACAAGTCACACATTAGATACATCGATTAAAAATAAAACCAAACCGGATTCAATCTAACGCTACTTGACAATTCAACAATCCAAAACTATTCAGATAAAACTAGGATCGCACTGTAAGCGCCGCATGTTGAAAATCAATTTGAAAATATCAGTAAAACTCGTTGGACTGTTTAAATAATCTAACAATGGGACTGCGTCGAAATATTTCGCTGTACGAAAATAATAACTTGTATTTTTAATATCGGTTCGGTTTATTTCGCTTTGAGTTTGGATTTGTTGTTGTGAAACAAATTTGTGGGAAACTAAAACATAACGGTAAAGGAAATTGTAAAGCTTTTTGTAGTCTTCAATTTTTAAAGGAGATTTCATATTAGTAGATAGTATATTTTTATGGTTATATACATCGACAGCTCCTTAGTTTATCAATTGAATAAAATAAATCTTTATCCTATACAATTTTGTTCCTGAAAAGTGAAGTCCCGTGTCCCCAAGTGGGGTAAGGGGCAGATGCATTATCCATACATCATCCATTTCACTGATCGATTTTCTTTAGGGACAAGAAGGTGATCAGCCTTCTGTGTCCTGCCAGACCGAGACATTTTTTTTTTCTTCGTCTCCACCGGGTATCGAACCAAGGACCCATCAGTTCTGCGCTCATGCGTCAACCACTGTACCAAGGAGGCGGTCAGTTCCTGAAAACTGGCTAAATATTTATTAATAAGGTATCATGTCATCTTCACTTAAATATAGACGTAACGTATAGAAAGGTTTTCATTATTCAAATTAATTATCAAGGTAATATTCTTAGATTATGGATTGGTCTCCGCGCGCGCGCTACGACTAGATACCGCCGGCGTACTTGAAAAATGCGGCAACTAATAGTACGCCGAATTCGGCGTACCCAAGCCAGTCGTATCACAAGCATTGTGTGGAGAGGGCGAACTGATAGTTTATAAAGATTTTGAACAAAATCTGAAGTAAAATGCCTACTTGTGTCATAAAACTATTTAAAAATAATACAACAAAAAATAAGAAAGACACTGGGATCACGTACCATCACTAAGTATCGTATTAATCGAAATTTCTCCTTTACTTCGAAAATATTTTCTACGAAAATACGACGCCATTCAGTGTTGCCGTACTGCATATCCAAAAAAATACACGTGGTTGAGGAAATCTTTTATCAATAATTTGAACTTTTTTTTTTCAATACTATTACTAACACATGTATAAAAAAGTATAATAACAATAATTTATTTCTGTATAACCATGTTTAACTGACTCATAATATAATATGTTTTTTTTTATTTCCGCTTTTTTACTTTTAAACAGCCTTTGTGACTAAAGTATAGTAGCGCCGCAAGTGGATTTGAGTCGCATGTTCATGGATTCGATTCCCGGCCAGGTCAGAATGAAAAAAATATTTTTCAAACTTCTTTCCAAGATGCCAGATTTCCCATTTATTAGGTAAAATTTATGTAGCTGGCAGCCCAATTCTTCACACACACTAGCGTCTTTACAAATTGCCTAACACACACTACAGAAATGAGTTGCCGCATCCACAGAGCTATTGTTTTTAGGTGGGGCGGTATCTATGGTACGGGAGCCAGGAACAGATTTTATGACCAAGTTCCTCTCAAGCGGTAATTAGTAAAATGCATCAAAGTATAGTATTATGAAGCCTCGTGAACGTCAGCTGGAGCTCGGTTGGGGGGAAGAGCGGTTGTAGCCCCCCGTATCAGCTGACGGTTTTTCCACCAAGATACAGCCAGCTGACCTATATATTTATCCACAGTTACATATAAGCTATCATCAGGTAAATTCTTGTTTGAGAGGAAATCACGGAAAATAAATTTTTATTTAAATTTAACTTTCATGTTCGAGACACCAGCTGACGTATAATACACCATGTTGTAACCAGCTGATTATTTTTTTTCGTTGAGATATTGGGTTAGCTACAATTTGACAAATTTTTAGCTGAGAGGAAATGAATGAATGAATGTATTTTTTTTCCTACGCGCGTGGGAGGCTACAGCCGCTCACCCCCCCAACCGAGCGCCAGCTGACGTTCACGAGGCTTTATAATACTATACTCTGAGGCGTCTGACGAATTATCTCTTGAGAGGAAATAATTAACCAAATTTGCACCTGGCTCCCGTACCACTAGTCGTAGCGCGCGCGCGGAGACCAATCCTTAATCTAAGGTAATATTATTGTTTTTTTTTCTTTTGACTCACAATTTCAAATACAGATATAATTATATAGTTGCTATGTTCATTTTCATTCATGAAAAAAAGAGTTTTATTTATGGTATACAATAATTCAGACTCATTTTAGTAATCTTATTTAACAACACTGATATATTTAATTCCTACCAGTTACTTTGATATCGATAGGTAATATTAACAAAAATCAATTTCCTACAACATAATTAGTCACTCTGATAGCTAAAGTGACTATAATATAAATGGCCTCACAATAAACTAGCTCTCATGTTATTTTTCCTGTAAGTTATCTGTTTCCGAACCAATGAATATAACAGTAATGCTGATGAAATTATATTGCATAACTAGGACCACGTATTTCATAGTTTTTGTTTTTGTTAGTTGTAGCAAGAGTAAACCTATGACACGAATGAAACAAATTTAATGAATTAATTTTAATGATTTTTAATGAAATAAAGTAGTATGTTATATTATGCTTTTTATCAATAGTTCTACAATTTTAAAAGATATAGGTAAAATAAGTGTCATGTTGTTTATCCGATATGGACTTCAAACTACTGAACCAAATATAATATAATAAAAATAAATAGTTAAATTTTGCGTGCAGTTTTTCTTTTCGCATGCACTCAATTACGATTAATAGCAGGACTACCCGAACAGCGCGCCGGGGCGAGTAGCTAGTATAATAAAGGAAAGATATTATTGTTATCAATATTTCTAAAATATTATTTGCCATTTTTATATGTACGTTTCCTACTTTATATATTTCCTAAAGAAATAGTTTTGCGCCCATTATTATGATTATCCTTATTGAAAAGATTGCGATATATTTGTTTAATATCGAGATCATATTTTGCTACATTATGTTTATAAATAAATCTTATTATATATTACATACATACAATTTATTTCTTAAAAGCTTAGGTACAATATTAATTATTCAAATATAACAAACGATAATTTTTTCGTCCTAAACGATAGACACGAACTAAAGATAGAGCTAAATTGTATACCTAGAGTGTTTTTTCTCTTAAGTTAATTAATTATACCTATACGTGTTATAGTTATTCTTTAAACATAAGGAGCTCCTTATGGTTATTTTTAAGGAGCTCCTTATTTGTAGTAGCTACTTCAAATAAGGAGTTCCTTAAAAATAACCTTTCAAATATTACAAAACAAAAATAATAAACTAAAATGACCTAAACTTCTTCCTTTAGGATGATTGCTAACGCTTAAAAATTAAAGATTTTAACGGACTTTAAACATGATTTATTCCATTATATTATTACATTGACGTTTCATTTTGTCTTTTCGTCACAGAAATCTTCAATTTATAAATAGATGATACTCGCGTAAAATCAAACACAAGAACATCCTAATGCTGTTAATACCTATGTCAACACAAAAACTAAATAATATGTTACTTGTAATATGCCATTTTATATGTAACATGCCACCAAAACTATCGACATTCCTAAAACATCGATATTCCATCCCTATAATCCCTATGTGTTATCTCCAAACGAGTAAACAAAACAATCTTTTGGCAGTAAAGTTAGTATCGACATAAAAGTTGCATCGGAATCACGTATACGAAACGGCTGAGCTTTGCCAAAACATCCCGTTTAGATATAGTTTATAGACGTGCTTTTTGTTTGAGAAGAGGAAATAATATTTTATCAGTTATCACTAATGATTATACTGGAAGTTAAGAATAAAGAAAATTGCTGAATATTTTGACCTTTATAGGTATATTGTGCAGGTAATAATCTTGCACGATCATTAATACACGCTTGTGGCTAAATAGATTTGCTTTCTATAATTAAATTATTTGAATTTTTTTTCAGATTGAACTTTTTAACAGATACATATTTTAGCTCTAGTTTTACCGTCTAGAATTAGTATTATTATCTCAACTTGTATAATACAATAACATAAAACGAGTGTGAATAGTATGAGTTTGTATTTAGTATGATTAATACACAGTCACACACATCAAATACATTAAAACTTAAAAATGCTTATTCGTTTTATTATCAACAATACCACTTCATATCTATTTCTACCACCTCCCCTTTTGAAAACAAAGCTGTAAACGATATTTTAAATAAAACCTCACCATTTGAAAAACGATTACCATTTCTGAACGATATTCAAACGTTACTAATACATTTATTCATGTAACAAATCCGTAAACATTGTATCGATTACCACTAAAGTACCAAAGTACCGTGAGCGTGCATAAACTATCCGTCCATAGAATAATAACATTGTCCGTAGTGTAGGTAAATCCATACAGGCCCGTATTGATAGGAAAAGGTCTTAGGGCGAAATCGAAGGCGATATCTTCAGAATACTGTAGTTGTAAGGGTAAAGAGTCGGCTGCGTACGTGACAGGTTGTATGTCGAATTACTACTTGCGATTTGTATTATGATATATTGAGACGCTATTAGAATAACCAATAATTCATTTATTTCATGGTCTATATTAATGTATCAGTATTTTAGTACCTAATAAAAAAATGTTAATATCTTAAAATCTTTATACATTGCTCTAACTGACTTAACTAAATTAAGCATCATTAAAAATAGGTAGATTTATTTCAGTATCAATTCTTCACCTGTTTCTGCAAATTGTATATTATCAAAAATGGCGCCCTAATCCGTCCCTGTAAATAATATAACTCTTTTAAAAACAAACCATAAATTTGGAGATTTAAAATGCTTTTATCTGTGTTTGCGACGAATCGCGCCGTGTTGAATAAAATTCGTTGCGAACTCATAGTTTGCGTAAGTAAATGTCCACTAAAATTGTACGGGTTTCGATCTGTGTTTTATATCTATATTTATTTTTTCTATAGAATAAGTTCAAATATTTTCACATTTCAAAATAGACGCATTTTTATATACTTTTATGTACTTCAAGATAACTTTGCATTTACTACGCCACACTATAGATATACTGTGGTAATACGCCACAGTACATGTAACAATATTATGTAGGGCTCCGGATTCGTATGATTACGTTTTCCCTCAATAAGAACCATCCTCGTACTTCAAGGAATATTATATTTATTTATTTATTTATTTATTTATTTGGAGAACACATATAAAAAATACAACAACATATTTGGCGTTTCTTTTTTATTATATTAATCATTATAATCATGTTTCATTACGATGTTTATCAGAGTTATAATTACAATGAAATAATTCTCAATACTTTATAAAGCATTTATATGGCATGACTACAATAATTATAAGAAATTAGCGATATTTTATGGGAATGAACCCAAAATGTTTCTCAGAATTTCGACAAAGCGGCGTAAACAAAGTTTTTGGAATATTTCAAAACAAAATGCTGTAGTTAAGCAAAATAATATTAAAACAATATCTTTTGAAGAGTAACTGGAATATTTAAATAATTAAAATATTTAATGTCTATAAAAAGCTGTTGTCAGCGTCATTGGCAAGGATTTTTTGTAATATAAAAAAAGACGTGTTGCACTCGGGGACTGCCGCGGTAAAGCTATTGCATGCTATGCCTTCAAGCCACACCTCCGTGCCCGTCCCCGTGGGGAGCGTGAGGGTTTTTCGTTACGGAATTTCTGGATTCGGTCCTCGCGCTCAAGGCCCGCGATAGAAACTATGCAATAGCTTAATTACTTGTATAAAAATTTAGTACGTATCGATTTCATTCCGAGACTAAATTGTACGATGTCCATGTCCAATTTATTACCAAAGTTATTTATTAGTATAGATCTTTATGTGTACCTACTTTATGCGTTTATGATATATTTATTTTCAATATTATAACGATTTTGTCAACTATGTTAAGTTATTCCTCAATAATCTCATGACGTCACTTATTAAAACTACCAGATAACGCATTTATTAAAATATTTTATAAATGCAAAATTTACCTTTCATGTTATGAACGAAAATATGTGTATCGTTATCCGATACGCTTCTATAAATCTGAATAAAATATTAAATAAGTCGCGAACATAAACAGTAATTTGTGTAAAACCTGTGAAACTGTTCTCGTTGGGATATTAATTAATGTCTAGGGAATTATTGGTATTAATGCGATAAAAATGTGGGTTACCCGATGTAAACGTGTTGTATGAAGACAAATGGGTGTATGAAAATAAGATTATCAGTGTTCAACAATTGGGATTTTGTTTGACTATATTTCGCTTTTATAATAAACTACTAATAAATAAATAAACTAGGTAACTAGGATAATAAAGTATTATATAGTAAAGCCGTAGCTTTATAATAGTTGAAACCGACGCGATCGAGATACATTTTGAATTGAATCGTGAAAACATATGGCAATTATTATATTATGTGCTCATTATGATATTTTTTTTAATATCTATAATTTTATGTTTCTATGGTGTTTATATTTAAATATAAGCCGCTACAATATGCTACGACTAAGGCTACGACCTATGCTACGACCATTATGCGATAGGAGCAGCAATGAAAAATATTGTAAAATAAAATGACGTCATATTCTTTTTGCAAGCAGAAAGAACTTGCGTGCTTTATCAAAAAATTGACAAAAGAATTGGATAAAATTTTATTTAATCAAAAAGAATTTCGTATAAATTACGTATTACTTCATCATACGTAATTTATATGAAATTAGAACCAATAATAATTAGGTAACAATAATATAGCTATCAAATGTAAAGATTTGATAGTTTCGTTAGCATCAAATCTAAAGATTTTATAGTTTTTTGAGATTTCCAAATAAATTTGGAAATCATTCTTAAGTATCGTTTACTCAATTAAGCTCATCTAATGATAAGGGATGAAAATAAAAGATAGAATTAGATATTGTAACGTGGGTATTACATGTGTATTATATGCTTTGTAAATTAACAGATTATTTACTCTTTTATAACAATAATAAGTTAAAGAGAGGATGATAAAATTTAAATAAATATTTCCTTAAAAATACTCTCTTTTCAGAGAAAGTGTAAGTATAAAAAAATACAACGGATAAATATTCGGTTCAAAAATATACCAAGTGGTTATTATTTATTAAATTCAAAGCTTCAAATAAAACCCAAGGAAATACGTTCACAGTAGACCATCAAGGAATAAGCAAATTCCTGTCTCCGTTATTAGGTGATAAAAAATGCGAAAGTTTTAACATGCCTCCTGAAGTACCAGGCAATAATAACTCAAAAGAGTATTAAGAGCAAGATTTGAGGAGCTGCGATAACCTCCCTGTCGTTTACCGTTACGAGCTAACTTCTAACGAGACTCATAAACTCTGTATTTACTCCACCTTCAGTACTGCGAATCGTAAAATGTTACAAGTTTCGAAATTGTAAAATTTTTAAACGAATATTACCTTTGTATTGACGGTTTAAAGGCTAGAATCGCGTGAAATTTCTCCTGTTTTAATAGAGTAGTTTGTACTGATTATTTACAACATTTTAAATGTTATATAGCTTTGTGTTGCGTTAAAGTCAAAAGTTTTATGAAATATTGTCATTGCACATAACGTTTACTTCACTACTACTTACTTTCATCAGAAAGAAACACACCACACCACAAGTCAAATTAATTTAATAAAATCTCACCTGTTCTGTGGTACCATTATATTCAAATGTAGCTTGAAAGATAAAGTTTTGATAAAGCATAACTAATATTAAAAAATAACCCGTAGAACCTTAGAAATCAACCATTAAAATAAATGTAACTTTTCTATACGTTCATACTGTGTACTGTACGTATGGTAAATACAAAATTCTATTTCCATTTAATATGAAACCATATAACCCATGACAATAAAAAACTAAATAAAATTTTCCCTTATTACAGGTACGGTCAGCACGCTAAAATTTCTCCAAATCCACGTGCCCAAGGCGGTATTAACCGGCCAAAACGCGGAGCTAATGTGCACGTATGAACTGGAAGGTGCACAGCTGTACTCTATACGGTGGTACCGTAACATGATTGAGTTCTATCGATACGTGCCTAAGGAATCGCCTGCTACTAAAGTGTTCCCTGTAGCTGAGATTAAGGTTGATGTAAGTATAGAAATAGTATGAACTTATAGTATTATTAATTAACCGGCCAAACGCGGAGCTAATGTGAACACATTAACTGGAAGGTGCACAGATATGCTCTAAGTGTAGTAGTATAATATTCAAATTATTAATAATCCTGATAATGTTATAAATACAAAAATTTATAAGTATACGTTGATGTACGTTTGAGGCTTTCACGAAAAACTGCTCGACGGATTTAGATGAAACTTAACTGTAAAATAGATAAGTGTATTTGAATGAACTCTGTCCGTTTTAAGTAGATCAAGACCAAACATACGAACATACAGATGAAGCTAATAAAAGCGTGTAATAAAATATTTTTATAAGTAAATTTAGCTGTATTTTGTTCTTGTTTACTCATTGTTATTCTAATACGGGATTAACGCGTCGAAAATTCTGAAGTAATACGTTGTAATTTGCGTAATACAAGGGTAATACCTTAATTGAGTTGAAAATACCGCTAATTAAATCCTATTACAACAAAAATAACTAAATTAAACGTGTTCAATAGATTTTCTCGTCTCCCTTTAATTACATTCTGTATTTTTTTTTTTATTAAATGTTAATTTATTCATTTTATTTCTGAAATAATTTTTTGAATACTAGTCATAACAGCAAATATATTTAATCTAAAGTTTATTTACATAGAGCAATACAGAAACAGACAAACAATTTATTAATAATAATTATAAACCGCATTTTAAACTCGTTAAAAGTCACTCCTTTGTTTCACAGGTAGCAAGGTCGGATCAGAATCGAGTGGTGCTAACAGAAGTAGATAGAACATTAACCGGGGAATACCAGTGTGAAGTGTCCGCTGATGCACCACTCTTCCACACTGACATCAAGGCGGCGGAAATGGTGGTTGTTGGTATGTATTTATTTTAAGGCACAATACATACAATAGAGTACAATACAGTACAATACAATACAACACGACGCTACGCAATGCTGCGCAACGCTACGTAGAGCTACGCAGCAGAAGCGTGCTGGGCACATAACCTATTATGTATTAAACAAGCGAGTTTCAGACAAACACAAATGCACAACGTAGCGGTTACAAAGCGATCTCTACGAAGCCAATATGTGGCCAAATAGGATTGTTATTCATTATTACGAATTGTCAGATATAACAGTGGTAGTTCAATGGTTAAAGCCTACAATTTCAATAAAAAAGTCACGGATATGGGACATAAGGGTTTTTAAGCTATTGCATAGCTTCTATCGCGGGCCTTGAGCGCGGGGACCGAATCCAGAAATTTAGTAACGAAAAACCTCACGCTCCCCACTCCGACGGGCGCGGAGGTGTGGCTTGAAGGCATAGCATGCAATAGCTTTACCGCGGCAGTCCCCGAGTGCCACACGTCTTTTTTTTTTTGCAAAAAACAAACAATGTAGGTAGTAGACATCTATAATTTTTAGACCAAACGTATTTTATTGATCAAATCAAGGCAACTACCAACGCTATAAATAACAACTTCAGGTACATAATCGTTTACTAATCGTATTACGATCGATACATAAAAGATTAGTTGAAAACACTTCATCTAATCAGCGTTCTGAAATGTATTTTTAATCTGTTACCGGCTGAAAAATGTAAGAAAATCAACTGTGTTTACATGAATAATTAAACCGCTTTGCAAGCGTTCCAAATGACTTGTGCATACTAAATTGTACGTTGTTTTGATTTAATAGCTTCCGTGTTTTCAATGTTTATAATACTCTGATTTGAACGGGAATTCGTTTATTTTGCTTATGTTTAATGAGATGAGGGGTTATCAAGTACACTACACATTTAATCATTTTGTTAAGAGCGTACTTGAATTAAATAATTTATTTTTGTTGATAATCAGACATTTACTTATATAATTAATGAAATTAAATGTTTTTTTTGTTTAATTGTTAATGGTAATTATTTTTCATAAATTAATAATTATCGATGAGGTCAAATTTTTAATATTATGATGTGTATATTCCACTTATGTACGAAAAAATATGCTTCTAAAATATAAACGCAATTTTTAAGGTAGATAATATAAATAAAATGTGTAAATAAGATTGTTTCTGCCGTAGACGACAGATAAAAAAATCTGGGTGTAGATACCCAGATCTTTTAATGTAGACTGAAAAATGTCCACTTATAAGGAGTTTTTACTTCTATTTTATGTTTGGAGAAATTGGAAACGTTATTTTAAAATCTAATAAACCGTGCATACAATTAGCAGGGCAAAGTCTATACAATTCCTTTGTTATATTCAAACGGTAAGAAATGAATTTCCTTTCAACTGTAGCTAACATATACATGTATTTATAACTAACAATTACATGTGCGGTACATTGTGTAAAGAGCTAATATGAGGAATTATTAATTTCTCTGAACAATCTTTACTCGCTTTTCGGTTAAGACGCTCGATTTAACTAATAATGTGTGCATTCCTTGCCTTTCAATGTAATTAGTTGAGACTTGGAACTACGCTACTTACGCTACTTTGATAGGATGAATATTACAATAATGTATGTAATTATGTTTATTCGTTTACATTCTATATGTATAACGAAAGTCACCCTCCTTTGCCTTTTCTGCTAAACCACACAACGAATTTTGATACGATTTTCACCATTAGATATAAATAAATATATAAATAAATAAATCATTTATTTCACTTAAAACATTTAACAAATTAGAGCGACCCAGGCTCCTAAGATAGTAAGAACTGTTTTTCAGGAGCCTGTGTCTTCCATTTACAGTAACACGACACGAAAAAAATCAGTGACAAATTAAATAAAATCAAAAATAAATTAAAAATTTACATGCAATTAAAACTATAAAAAAGAACCAATAACAAATAAGTACAGGTAAATTAGCTTGGAGAAATTTTTGCATATGTAGTGGTGTGTATATTACTCAGATCTTAGAGCGCGTTTCCACTATATCGTTCTGGCCTATACAAAAATGTTTCGATATCCTAACATTACTATTTAATTTTATACTTATTCCTAGCAACACTTTTGTTTTCAATAAAAACAAGTTTTTATTTGAAAGAAAATGGTTTTGACTTTATAAAAAAAAATATATCATTCAATTTTACGTCCTTGAGCAAACGACAAGGCGACTACCGTGAAACAATAAAATATCGTGTCCATAATAATTTGTTTCATAATTAATATTTGACCATAATAATTACGAAACAAAACAAATAAATAAATCGTCACTTGATAGTGGAAAGTGGAAACACGCACAAAACCAGAATAAACCAGTTTACGCTGTCCGCAGGTGCCACGTGCAGTCGTTTGGTAGCGTTAGAACATAAAGCACATTTCATTCAAAAATTATAATTATTATGTACGTAGTTTAATTGATAAATTTTGTATTTGTTGATTGTTGTTATTATTTGTTATTATTGTTATAATATTTGTTGAAGTGAATTACATGTCCCGCAGCCGGAGGCCCCAAATGAAAACTCAGATGTACTTAAAAACTACATTTAATAGCTAAAATGAGACTTTTACACCCATGTCTGCACGATGCAGACCGGAGTTAAAGAATGAATTTATACAGTTTAATAATTATAAAGACGTAAGCTTGGATGCTAACTAAGGGAAATCGCATCCACATTCTATTCCCGTGCGAACGGCGTATTTAGCAGTTTTGTATGAAGGCAGGGCCATAACTAGTGTTTAATTTGTGTGTAAGTGTTGTAACTTTATATTGTTAATTCAATATGGCTCCAGTGTTAAAACATGGTCGAGGCAAGCCTTTGACTTCTCAAACTAAAGAATTAAACTTTAAATGTCGTTTCTTTTTCAGGTTAGTATATTTTTCATTTTAGTAACATTGTTAATGTAAAAGTTATATGTATGTTAAATGTGCAAATATTAAAATAAAGTCTCATCTTTTTCAGAGGAGAAACACATATAGTTTAATTTAAAATCCCTTATATATACAGGGTTACTTGTAAAACACCGGCAACCTCGCAGGACAAGATAGCTAACATCATAAGTAACAACATTTGTTCTACGACTTTTGATAATTTGTTAGATTTTATTTTCATACAAAAATAAATATTCATTTAATTTTCCGTCTGAATATTATAAACTCTACGCCTCCCAAAAATTACGTAAACAAAAAGCGAACGAGAGGGGGAAGGGGGCGTCGCGTCGTCCATCCTATAATTAATAGAACATAGACTTACAAATGTAAGGAGAGTACAATAAAAGTTTAAAAAATCATTTAAAAATAATTTATTGCGTTATGCCAAAAGTCGTAGAACAAATGTTGTTACTTATGATGTTAGCTATCTTGTCCTGCGAGGTTGCTGGTGTTTTACAAGTAACCCTGTATAAAATAAAAACTAAAAATAAAATGTTGTTTTATTTTATTTGCTGACCATACACTACTACAAACGCAAAAATTTCTCCAAGCTAATTTACCTGTACAAACAACAAAACAAAGTGAGATAGAGCATAGAGCTATTTGTCAAGGAAGCATACGTAACGCTCAACGAAACGAAGCCGAGTCATATCTTGTCTTCTAATATGTTCATTTTCTAATTGTCCTAAGCGATATCTTTACATACACAAATTCATGTACATATAATGTATGTACCGTACATGTGACCGTACATATACACATTACATTATATAAATTTACATCAAAGTATAACTACCAAAGCGAGTCGATCAAAAGTCCTCTAACATCGTTACCATACAACCACCTTTTTTACTCTCCACTAAACGAATTGCCCTCTTCAAAGTCTAATCAATAAAGAGTACACTTTCTCAATATCCTTTATGAGTATTGCTAAAATATTGCATATGCATAGCAGCTGTGATCGTCGACACGTAGTCGAAAAACAAACAGGCCGACTCGATTTCAATCCGCCACGTAGTTTTTTAGTATTTGTTCAATTCTACAACCTTTGTATTGTGGATCGTTTTATATTTTCCTGACCTGTATACGACCTCAATATAGATATAGGATAAACGACCTTATTGTATATAGAATAATGTGTGTATTGGTTAGTTTGGGTGCAGAAATTTTGATATCAAGGATTATCGGCATTTAAATAATGTACCTATGTAGTTAGCGTTTAAACATCGCGTTATTCTTATTGAAATATGATTAAGCTAGCTTTATTTTTTGAACTTAAACTTCTTAAGGCGCATAGAGAGCAAAATTTCTAGGTCGAATTATACCAACAACGTCACGTCATGGAGTAAGGCGACGATTTTGGTATCTTTGAATCTTGCCAAAGAAGTTTGACTTCTGACACGTGTGCTCGCACACACGTTCTTTGGTTTAATAGGTACATATCTAATTGCCAAGCTTTGTTTTAAAGTTTATATACAAAATGAAGATTTATTCAAGACACTGTAATAAAACACAATACAAAAATATATGAAAGTGATATATATTTATGAGCAAAATATAAAAGTAAATAGATTACAATCTTTCCGACTATTTCCTTATTTCTCTCTTGTTCCCGTATTTATCTTAGTTATATTCAAAACGCTAAATAAGCTTTATTCAAATTTTATTATTTTCTTTGTTCTATCTCCGTTTTATTATTTATTTGTTGATTATATTATTTACGCCTCACTACATAAAATATTATGTACATGTTTTAGGGCAGAATATCGTCCAAAGAACCCAGATTTATAAAAAAGTAGTTGAATATTTAGGTATAAAGCATGTTTTATTTTCTAATGCGAATGACATTGTAATATTTGATCATATACATAGTTTGTGTATATTTTACAGATTTAAATACCATTTATTGACTACCTAATAGTTTTCAGCGGCTTCGCTCGCTTTGTCTAAAACCTAATAAATTATATACTAAAACCTTCCTCTTGAATCACTCTATCTATTAAAAAAATCGCATCAAAATCCGTTGCGTAGTTTTAAACATTTAAGCATACTAGGGACACATAGGGACAGAGAAAGCGACTTTGTTTTATACTATGTAATGATAATGATTGTGCCTGCCTCGACTCGACGCCTATTTACGTACCATTTTCATTTAAGGCCAATATACCTATATATAAGACGATATTATTTGCCGTAAATACATTATAATAACAAACGATCCCGGATCAAACGAATTCTATTATTGTTTAGGCGTGTTTACAAATTGAGTGAAAGATCCTATTCAATTCAACTCATTCACAGCCGAATAGATTCGGTCCTGAATGAAGAACGCTTGTCAGCGCTAAGAAAACAGGCGGGAAAACTTTATTCCTTCATTGTGGGCATTTTTGTGTTTTATTAATAGGTACGATTGTTTTTGTTCTTTTTGGTGGATATATTTTAGACAATGTAATAAATGTAGTAATAGTATCTCTAATTGTTTAATTGATTGACATACAATTACGCAAAAGATAGCAGTGTTGTATGAATAAATTCTAAGTAAATTAACAAAAATAATAGTATAATGAAAATTATTTGATGATAGAATGTTTTATAGAAACAAAATAATTAATAGACTGCCAAGTAATTAAACAATTGACATCAATGTTTTTGAATTTGCTTTAGCCTTTAACTTATTAACAACATAAACACACTTATAATAATTGTGTTATTAATTAGTCCTTTTAAAGTTCCCCTAAAGTATGCTAGATTCATAACAACTAACTTAACTCAGATTATCTCACAACAGTATCCAACCCAACCAATCCTACTTAATATCTATATATATATAAAACTCAAAGGTGACTGATATAGTGATCTATCAACGCACAGCCCAAACCACTGGACGTATCGGGCTGAAATTTGGCATGCAGGTAGATGTTAGGACGTAGGCATCCGCTAAGAAAGGATTTCCCGAAATTCTTGCGGGAACGGGGAAAAACAGGGATGCACGTACAAAGTCGTGGGCGGAAGCTAGTTATCTTATAAATGCGAAAGTTTGTGAGGATGTATATGTGTGTGTTTGTTACTCTTTCACGCAAATTCTACTGAACCTATAACAATGAAATTTAGCACAAATATAGAGGGTAACTTGGATTAACACATAGGGTAGGTCGTAAATCCCACGGGAACAGGAACTATGCGTGTTTTGCTTTGAAAACGCGGGCGAAGCCGCGGGCGGAAGGCTAGTTCAATATAAAAATAACAAAACACTGAAACTTCACATATAGAAACATATCGTAAACGTACCTATACAAAAATAGGTCGCGAAGGCAAAAACTAACATTGTTACGCTACAACACTTATCTTTGTAAAAAAATATTGCCTCTGACGCTGGTCCCATTTGCTGAAGTGACAGCAGATCTGAAAACCTGTCATGTATGTTTTATTTTAATACTAAAGCCCTTTGCTACAAAGGGCAGAAGATTTTATACTTTTGGTTCGGCTGATACTATTTATTTATTCACTAAAGGGATTAGGTACTAAAATATAAAAAAATAAAACCAAAAACAGTATAGTTTATTTGACGGCCTAATCACTTAGAAGTGATTTCTTCCAGGCAATCAGGGCAAAATATATGTTATAATTACTCTTATAGTAAAGTGAAAGCAGAGAAAAAGAACCTAACTCTATTGTCATTATCATCATCGTCTCAGTTTCGATAGTTCAATCTCGAATAATGTCTCATCTAACTTTTACCAAGAACTAGCTGTGCCACGCGGTAACACCCACGTGGCTCCGCTCCTGTTGGTCTTAGCCTATAGCCTTCCTCGATAAATGGGCTATCTAATACAGAAAGAATTTTTCAAATCGGACCAGTAGTTCTCGAGACAAACAAACAAAAAACTCTTCAGCTTTATAATCTTATATATAAAATTCTCGTGTCACAATGTTAGTCTGCATACTCCTCCGAAACGGGTGGACCGATTCTCATGAAATTTTCTGTGCATATCGGGTAAGTCTGAGAATCGGCCAACATCTATTTTTCATATATGTACCACGGGCGAAGCCGGGGCGGACCGCTAGTATTAGTATAGATTACTCTTACGTCAATCGATCATATAGAAAAATATCAATTTTTATTGACATTTGTAAGCTTATTTGGTCCACTGTGAAACATTGAAATAGAATAAACGGCTTTACTGAATATCCCAACGCATTTGATAGAATCTATGACTAACGAAGCCTCATAGTATCAACTGCGCGAACCAAAGCAAAAAATGCTTTGGAATTAGCATTTTTATATTGAACTAGCGGTCCGCCCCGGCTTCGCCCGTGGTACATGTTTACGTTTTCTCTACATAAGAACCATCCTCTTAATTCAAGGAATATAATAAAAAAAGAATTATCGAAATCGGTTCAGCCGTTCTCGAGTTATGCGCTTACCAACACATTTTGCGATTCATTTTTATATATAAGACTAGCGGTCCGCCCCGGCTTCGCCCGTGGTTTATATTTACGTTTTCTCTACATAAAAACCATCCTCGTACTTCAAGGAATATAGTAAAAAAAGAATTATCGAAATCGGTTCAGCCGTTCTCGAGTTATGCGCTTACCAACACATTTTGCGATTCATTTTTATATATAAAGAAAGACTAGCGGTCCGCCCCGGCTTCACCCGTGGTACATATTTTTTTTTATTTATTTACTTTTCTCTACATAAAAACCATCCTCGTACTTCAAGGAATATAATAAAAAAAAGAATTATCGAAATCGGTTCAGCCGTTCTCAAGTTATGCGCTTACCAACACATTTTGGGATTCATTTTTATATATAAAGAAGACAACGTTATAAACCTTAAGGTATAATTGAAAATATGTTTCGAGGAAATAAAAAGCCTTTACTTAAGACCTAAATTATCTCCTCTCCTATTGTTTTATTTCTCCTAGAATTATAATTGAGAGGAATCATAATGTAAAATACCTTGGCGAATGAACGAAAAGTCAGTTAGTCATACCTTTGGTAAATAATTACTAATATCGTATCATTTAGTTTAAATAAATATATACCGTCACGAATGGTGTCAAGGTTCCTTTTCCAACGAAATAGGCAGGCTTGTATGTAACAGCGTAGGCTGTTAAAACTAATAGCCTCAGGCGTTAGCCTTATGTCAGACTAAAAACTCGGGGCTTATTGTCTTAATCTACAATAGCATTCAGTATTGGAAATAAAAAGGCCTGCGTGCAAACGTGGCGCGAAGAGATAAACGAATCGGGATTACAACCTTTAAACCCTCTAGTATTCCGATTTTTAACGACATTTTCTCTTAAAATGTTACTGAATATCGATGCTATGGGACCGTTTGGCCAAATTCTGGTTGGAATTCGGAAGGATGTTTAAATACGAGGTTTCGAGTGAGCAAAGATACAAAGGTATCATTGGTTTTCATTGTGTTTGGCTTTTTGGTTAGAAAACTGTATGGAACATTCTGGTTTAAGCGTTTGGTAGAGGTGATTTTAATAAGAATTAAGTGGCACCGGTAGTAAATGGTTAAACTACGTTATGACGATTAAAAAATGCTTCAAGAAGAAGTCTCATTGAATAAATATTATATGTTTGAGTTCGAGTAGGTATTAAATTGATATAAACACAATATTTGGAAGTGTTTATTTTTCTAATGCAGGTCGTCTATTTGGGTTGAGTTATCAGAATTCGTAATATTAATTACGTTCGCGTTAATTTATGAAATAACGTGTAGAATATCAGCCAATGGTACTGATTTCAGAGAAAATCTGAATATTGCTTTTAAATAGAATTTTATTTCGTACAGATGTTCCATTAATTTTTTAGTATCCTAAAAGTAGAGTAGACACTTCTTATTACATTTTATTTTTCCGGAACTGCCGATTTCCTCACGATATTTCCTGATTGAAATTTTTTATGTGGATAATGTGCAAACAAATTAATAAAAAAAAAATAATAATAATAATAAACTGTTTCAAAGACTATCTATCTTCTTATATATAAAAATGAATCGCAAAATGTGTTGGTAAGCGCATAACTCGAGAACGGCTGAACCGATTTCGACAATTCTTTTTTTATTATATTCCTTGAAGTACGAAGATGGTTCTTATGTAGAGTAAACGTAAACATGTACCACGGGCGAAGCCGGGGCGGACCGCTAGTTTATTATAAATTGATTATAAATGTTTAGCAGGTAATTGAATCTAATCAGCAATTCATTAGATTAGCTAAGAAAGATATACACAGACAAGGAAGAATTATTTTAAAATAAATCAGTTATTAATACAATTACTATCAAAACTCTTTTCCACAGAACCACCGTTCATCGGGCCCAACATAACATCAGACCGCATGACTTACGTCGGCGGTGATCACATACAAGCGAACTGCTCATCACCTCCTTCCCTACCAGCAGCTAATATCACGTGGTACGTCAATGAACAGATGGTAAGTTGTTGTTTTATTTAGTTTTATAAAGAAATATTATTTAAATTTGTATGTAAAGTAAATAAGAGCTCTATTAATATAAGTTTTGAAATAAATACTAATAATATATTTTTTTTGTTTTTCTGTGAATTTTTTTTTTGTATACAACGAAAGAAATACCTTGTAAAGATACATTACAAATCCAAGAAAACATTTCCACATACTGGCAACAAATAGAACTGAACGTGACACAAGTAATTAAAACGTGTTCTCATAACTCAGAATTATCTTGCATTAAAATTACACTCTGCCTTAATTAACGCAAGTCAATGATACTTGGCACACTTTTGAAATAATAATATTTTATATAGTCTTCTGTTTGATTTATTGTTTATTAAAAACTAGCTTTCCGCCCGCGGCTTCGCCCGCTTTGTCTAAAACATAATAAATTATATACTAAAACCTTCCTCTTGAATCACTCTATCTATTAAAAAAACCGCATCAAAATCCGTTGCGTAGTTTTAAAGATTTAAGCATACATAGGGACAGAGAAAGCGACTTTGTTTTATACTATGTAGTGATGTATATTATGTTACAGTTAAAACTTAAAACTCGTTTTACGATATAACGCGTTTTCATAAATACATAAATCTAATTATATAATACCCACTAATGAAGGTAGTTTTGTTGGGAAATAATATTATAGTCATTTAGTGTTGCATTTAGTATAACAAATAATTTAGTTACACCTAGTTTTAGCTAGTGAAAACATAATATTAAAAATTGAAAGTACTATATTTCCCAACAAAACTTATTATTATAATTAGATTTATTGTATACATGTATTATCGCGAATTTTTTTCACAGATGTCCATCGTCATTTTAAATTTTATTTTAGCGAAAAATATGAGTCTTTGTCCATCTCTTATTTCTATCTACTTACATAGAAATGACCTTGAAATCTAATTATACGTACTTACATCTTCTATAATATAAAAATGAATCGTAAAATGTGTTGGTAAGCGCATAACTCGAGAACGGCTGAACCGATTTCGATAATTCTTTTTTTTTTATATTCCTTGAAGTACGAGGATGGTTCTTATGTAGAGAAAACGTAAATATGTACCACGGGCGAAGCCGGGGCGGACCGCTAGTATAGGTATAAAAATAACATAAAATAATACTCAAAGCATAATAATATACGTGATACCTTGAAATTGAAAATGAAAAAATGATTAAAAATGAAATCTATTTAGGCATTTATAATACAACTAGCTGTGCTCCGCGGTTTCACCCGCATTCCTCAGCTCCTGTTGGACTTAGCGTGATGATATATAGCTTATAGCCTTCCTCGATACATGGGCTATCTAACACCGAAGGTAGTTTTAAAATCGGACCAGTACCTAGTTCCTGAGATTAGCGCGTTCAAACAAACAAACTCTTCAGTTTTATAATATTAGTATAGATAATAGTTCATATTTTGTATAAAACTTGTTATTAGCCCCTTTTCATTTCGACATTGATTGTTTGAATGTTATTTACGATTAATACCAAAAATTTACTCCACTTTTATTATGAAAAGCCTAGACTGGTCTAATGACTGTTGTTAGTAAGTTGAACAATATTTATTTAATGAAAACCCTTTTAAGCACTGATTAATGATTAGCTTAGGTACATTTTTAGGGGAATTTTTCAGAAGCGCGTTCAAACAAACAAACAAACTCTTCAGCTTTATAAAATTAGTATATTATTATACATTTCATTTTAAATACATTAACTAGCTGCCCCAGCCCTGCCCTTTTGCCCCTTTTGCGTGTTTTCTCTGATACATTAAAGATTTTTTTGTATGTTTCTGTTGATATAAACAACCGTGTGACCTTAAATAAATAAACTCCAAAGTTTTACACGCAATTATTTAAATTGTCCCAGGTGCCGAGTTTCACAGCGAACCACGTGACGAACTTCAGTAATGGCTACGCGTCGAGTTTGTCTACTTTGGAACTGGAAACAGCTGTGCTTTCACCTCTGCCGATGCTTATGATACGGTGATTATAATACTTTTGTGTTTTTGTATGAGATATAGAGATTTATGCTATGATAATATGGTAATATGATGCTGGAATAACAGCTTATCAAATGTTGTGACCTTTGATTGTTGGGTTGCCTGGAAGAGATCGCTACCTAGCGATATGGCTGCCCTTTGCTGTTTCTGTTCAGTCATGTCTTTGTTTTATGTATTCATATATTTTCAAAGCAATAAAACATTTTCATTCATTCATTCATAAGCTGTTATTGTTATTAAACAGTCTATGTGAACCTCGAAGATTATAAATAACACTATTAAGTACTCTGTTCTTCGTCAATTTACAATGACGATAAATGGAATAATTAAGTTGAGAATTGTTTTATTGATTAAAATATAAAATTAATATCTATAATATTTAACTACACAATGTTGTTTCCCAAATATGAAAAAATTCAAACAGATTTTGTAATTTCAGAGAGTCCAGACTCGAGACAGATTTTTAATAACTTTTAAGTTTATTTTACTTAGCTAATACCAGTTTTGTACAAACATACTTTAATAACTCAGGCCCCGGAATCACAGACACAATAGAAAATCTATTGTGTCGTGGACCGATCGGGCCGTTCGGAGCTCAATGGGTTAATTTTCTAAATCTATATTAGTCTCCATCCTTACAGTACCAATATTACTCGATACGCTGAGGTAAATCTAACAAAGCACGTGCCCACATGTGCGATACTGCTAATTGCTGAGACAAGTTATATGTCCAATATTACACACGAGTCTTCCTCACAATGGATACAGTTTGAACTATTCTATTAATTACTTAGCTCTCTGAACTTTAGGTTATCATGAGAGAGCCATACACATTTTACATCTTGTACATTCTTATCAAATTGACTTGTGTCTATCCTTTCAGTAATTAGAATATTGAACAGATTTCTCCTTTCCATATTAACTCAATTAAAATTGATGCAGTAGTTTTAATATGGTATCTTTATAGACCCACAAGTAAATACTTTCACATTTATACTTAGTAAAAATTTCCGCCACCTTGGAATAGTGATTAGTACGTGAGCATTACTCTAGTAGTACGTAGTACTATTATATTATATTATGTGCTAGTAGTCTAATTGTACTCTATCAGGATATTAGTCCGTAAAGAAAGTAAACCATGTTTAAATGCATCTGCCTTCACGACGACACGGGACTACCCTACCTCACCTTCCTTATTTTACTATCAAGAAGCTAACAAAAATGAGCATCACCATCGCAATACCATCTATTCCACGCATCCACAAGGGTATTCAATACACGAAATTATATTACAGATGCGAAGCTTCAATATTCGATGTGTGGAAATCAGCAAGTCACGCTGTCGTCCTCCGGGAGAGGAATGCTAACCCAGTCTCGGCGCTAGGACGGAGTTTCACAGGTAAATAAAATGGCTTTTCAATCTGTGTGAGCACTTGAATAGGTAAATAGTTTACATAACCTGACTGTAAAATTAAGGCTAGTTTATAATGTACGTTATGCGCCATTTTCACAGTTGGCAGTGTGGAGCAAGTTGAAAATCACGATAGTGTAAAACAGCTTAAATGTCTGTGATCGGCCGTTGTTGTAGATGTTTATTCGTAATGGCGGCAATTTTTTTGCAATATATTTATTGAATATTGAATTCACAAAAGATACAGTAATAAAAAATATGTCCATTTTCAAAGAGTAGGTATAATACTTTTGTCCAGTTACAGTTGCATATTATTTCTTTATTTTGTACAAGGTTATTTTATTTCATATATTTACGTTGTGTTCAAAAAATTAATAATAATGTATTACTATAATTTTTATCTCAATACATCTAATCGTTGTTTTCCTTACAGGTGGTGCCACAGAAGCTTGCATACCAACCCTTCGTGTGTTACTATTACAACTATTACTAAAATTTCTATTACAAAACTATACAGAAATAAGATAGCTGGTTTTAAAATATTAGATAGTCATTTTAATAATGTAAGAGTGTAGAAAAGTCAGGGTTTTAAAAGGTATTGTAAGGAATTATTGAAGGATTCGCTTGTTTTGTTTTTATCGTTAAAATGACGTAGATTAGTGATTATGAAGGTACGTGTTCATAATTTTTCCTATTGGTTTTTGGTAATATTTTTTTTTTAAATACTTACAGTTTTCCTCATGAAAATACTCTAAATAACTATTATTTGATCCGTAATTATGTGGAAAAAAATAAACATGGAATTTAATGTTCCCAGTGTGGAATTTGGAATTACACGCCATTTATAGAATGTCCATACTTCCAATTACAAAGGCCTTAACAATGAAATGCGGTTTTATAACGCATTCCTATGCACTCCCTATGTGAATTCCATAATTTATATTTAAATAATAACTTCCATAATAAAGAATGGAATGTTTTTAATTAAAAACTGATTTGCAATAAATTAATTAATTTATTTTACATAATAATTCTCGTGCGTATATAAAGTCATGTCTTAATTGTCAGGTATTATTAAACGTTTCTTAAAATTATGAGTAGCCGCATTTCGTAGAATATTTAATATTTTATTCAAATCGATTCAGTGTACACGTACCTTTATAAACGATACAAAAATTTAACAGCAATTTGTTGTATTCTCAATAAAGTTACATTATTATAATAGACTGAATATAGAAAATTAATTTACTTGTATATACCGTTGTTATAATAATTGTGTAAATAATTTAAATGTTCTTATAATTTCGCTGGTAAATTTAGGGTATACGGTAATATTGAAGTTGTTGTATATTTAGGAAAATTAATAAACTAATTAAAATTAAATTTTATTTCAATAGTCATAAGGTTGAAAATAAAATGACTCACAACACGGGCTAATTAATTGCCGTTTTGGCACGTTTCAAGAATACTTTGTACACATACTTTGTACGTACATCATACGAATAAAAATAAATGTGAAATTTTTGTATTTTATTTGTTTTTGATGATGTGGCAAAGTTAAAAGTATCTGTAATTGAGGCAATTTATTAGTAATAATTTCCTATAATAAATAAAAACATGAATTTTATGTTATTTTTTTTAATTAATGACAAAGAATAGATTTATTCGAATAACTGTTAAACCTAGGTAATTATGGCTGTGTAACGTATAGTTGTAAAAATTATTAATTTGTGTATTGAATCAAATGAAAAGGTGCATTACTAGTAGCTTTTTGTTAATATGTAATTGAAGATATTATTCATATTTTTATTTATTCATATTATTTTGATCTTGTTTGAAGAAATTTAGAGACTTAGATTTACTTGTGTATATAAATTGTATCTTCAATTATATAAAACGATAGTTGTATATTTGTAAATAAGTGTAATTTATTGAATAAAATGTTTAAAAAGTAAATAATGATTTTTCTTTATGTGTGTGATTCTTACTTGAACTCATATATCAATAAAAAGTATAATTTAATTTAGTTGACCCTAATTTCTTTAAATATATTATACGGTGTGTACGTAATTTTAATAAGTTTTGAATACATACACTGGTGCTACGCAGATACGTAGCACGTAGCTCCAGTGTAGCGCGTAGCGCGTAGCACACTCGCGTAGCTGTCTACGAAGTACTACATACGCAATATTTAAAAAGGTCTGTTTGTATATCCTTGTTTTAATAATTAATTAATATAGAGAATCATTATAAACTACCTACTTTGTCTATTACTGAAATGAAACCTACTCGTGCAGAAAACAAAGACGATATTCGATAATTTAATTGATAAATATGGCCTTTCAAAGGCTTTGAATGTCTTTTATGTAAAGAGTAAAATAATAAAACATTGAAGCTGTCTCATTATTTTAACTCAAATGTGTTTATTGAATTTATATTGTAAACAGTTTTTTCATACATTTCCTTTCATTTATAAAATTTGATCTAGGAAATTTAAAATAATATTTGCTTCAAGTAACTATTAAAATGTCTTTGAGTAAAGAATGAGCCTTATTTAAAAATGGTCAAATAAGTATAATTGTATATGTTCGCCTGGAATATATTGAAGTGATTTAGTGTATATTGTAAGAAGGTTAAGAATAAAGTACTACTTGTGAGATTGTAGTTGTTTCATTTATTTTAAATACCTACATACCTAAATACCTTTTCCTTATATTATGAATGAAAGATTGAATGACGTGTGTTTGTAATTCTTACATGCAAGGGATTTAATGGGTCTGTATAAAATTCAGCAGACATTATAGTCTAGTACACATAGGCTTTTTTATCATCCGCTGTATGAGCTGCTATTATTATTAAAAAATATATATATTAATATATTGAACAAAAAACCACCTTAAAATATGTCAGAAACAGATCATAATAAAAAGTGAACACAGACACAAGCTTTCAAATAGAAAATAATAATCAAAATCGGTTCACCCAGTCGAAAGTTCTGAGGTGACAAACGTAAAAACCCGTCAAATTGAGCACCTCCTTTTATGAAGTCGGTTGAAATGACTATGTGATCACGTAGAGGCATATTTGTGTATCTTACCTTAAATAGGATTTGAATTCTATACGGGTTTAGGGACAGAGAAAAGGATAACGTACTCAAATATAAATTATTATAAGCCAAGAACAATGACCTTTATTATAGAGCGATTAAAGTATCCGTTAATAATTTTCTTTCTATAAAGGGTAAGAGAAAGTTATTTATATTCAACAGCGTATATTTGTTTTAATTATAGTGTTTTCATAAAATAACAATTCCGATTTAATAGTATATTCAGTAGACCCGCGTTACACCGGCCCCTGGCCTATCCATCAACCCTTATAATCCGACATGTCTATAATTAATGAATACCTATTTTTTGACAATTTTCGCATTGATCATGCATAATTGAACAGTGTACAACTTGTACAATAAAATGCCACTACTGTTCTCTACTCGAAGATATTGATTTAATTCCAACATACACAATGAAGCATGCTTTGTACCTACTTTTGAAATGGCCTGTAGCATCTTATCTTATTATTATGTACATTTATACGGTTGAACTATACTTAAGGCTTTAAAAACATAATTAGAGTTAGTCTGTGTATAACATAATATGACAATAAGTAATTGAGATTACCAATACGTTGAATATATAAGATTCACTTACTTTTTATAGCTTATAAATTTTGGTAGCACTTTGAAATATTATAAACAGAATAATGTACATTTTATAGTCCCTCATACCTATACAAATTACTTGTAAATAAAAATCAAGAAAATATTATTTTCTTTAAAATGTTTTATTTAAAGTTAAATAACATATTATTTCATGTAATTATTACATCTCAAAGATCAAAACTTAAATTAGAACAAACAAATTATATCTTTAATTAAATGGAATAAGGTTATAAATGGAATGGATATAGTTTCGCGCATCAGTGTTCCCTAATACAGTTTAATATAGAGTAATTTGTAACCAATTTAACATCAATACAGGCATATAATTATTTTCCGATTGGAACATTCCAAGCATACAAAATACTTAATCATCGTCACCATCAGGTAATTATAAATATCCACACATTGTTTAACTTGAAAGTAATTGAGAGTTTAATTAAGGGCCGATTTTTCAATCCTCTTTTACATATTTATTTTACTCTTTACATATTTTCAAATAGTCTAGCCAGTTTTCGTCGCTTAGTACTTACTGCTCTGCGTAGCACCTGAAGCATACGGATTTATGTCTAATCTTGTTAGCCTAAGTATATCTTTTATTGTATTTTTTTATTGTTGTGGTAACAGTATTTTTAATTGTTTTAATATCTTTCACACTCTAAACATTTGTGTATCCATAGAATAGGCTTATACATAGAACGTTATTAATTGTACTTGAATAATTTGTTTGTTATATTGTTGTATAAGCTGTTTGGAAACTAATAAAATAAAATAAAAAAATCCATGGTTAAAACTTATCCGCCCAATAAAGTATTACACGATAATATTAAAATGTCACTCGTAAACTGTCAAAGACGGGCAAATAATACATTTTTGAAATGGTAGTTTAATACGTTATTCGACAAATAAGATTGGTTATCCAAGGATTGAAAAATCAGCCCTTAATGGAAAAATCAAATTAATTCCAGTAGGTACTTTACTATCTTTGAACAATGTTCAACAAGATTTACTATTATTACTACAGAAACATAATTCTGTGATTTTAATTGTACTTGCAATAACTTACGATGTAAATTGAAAGAAAATATATGAAATATAATAATAAATCAGTTTTCTTTCGTCTGTTTACCGTTAGAGTCAAATGGAGGCTCTTATTGTCGGAGGCCAAGACTCACTTTGGGTCCCTGTGACACTCTAGTAAGTAGTAAGTACCTAGTACTCTACTAAGTAGTAGCTTACCGTATGAAAATTATATTCTACCAACATTGCCAACACTGAACAATAATATACGAACGATAATCGTAAAAATATACTCATGAATGTAATTAATAAAATTTATAAACAAATGCCTTGAACAATGAACATGTAGAAACTGGGAAGCTGAAGAATCCTCAACAATGTTTCATCTCTTCAACGTTATAAGTTGAATCCAATATTGAATCCACTTCCAAAAAACATTCATAGAACAAATTCATAAAACCATTCTATCTGCTCACCTTTGTTAAATTCCAGCTTAATACCGTTCTATTCAGTCGAGCGCTCGTCAACAAAGGCCTTTAATAATCGAAATAAAAAACATATCAATGCAGGCTCCCTTGGTAAACAATCGATGATATATTATCGTTCGAAGCCAGGCCTCACTCATACACACATATTAAGCAGGCTCCTCACGTACCAGCCGCAGGGGCAATATTGGAACAATCTCGGTTGGTTGGAGCAATTTCAGCTGTTCTCTAAGTTGCCCCTGCTTGCCTATACACATCACAATGAAGGAGCCAATTAAGGCTGCAATTCCAATACTGCCCCCGCTGCAGGTGCGTGAGTAGCCGGCTTAAGGTTATATTTACCTGCTATTAATGCATCTGAATGAATAATTCATTTGTCGGATGTGATTTGTACGTTTTGTGCCATTTCATTTGAATTAGGCTGTCGTTTGAATGGGTTCTGATTAAGCGGTATAAATCGTGTGTTTTTAATTGTTTTCGAGTGTGGTTTGAGTTCTTGAAACAAACGTTTGAACGTTTATTCTGTTGCGTACAGCGTTGGTGTATTATTAAAGTGATATAAAATTAATTCAAAATCATTAAATTCATAAGTTTTATTTTAAACATGTAATTTATTATACCGGGTCCAGACTGGTGAAACGTAACATGCAATGTAACATGCAATGAAAGAATTCACCGTCCACATTGCTGCAATGTATCATGAAAGGTAACACACTTTGTAACAATTTCTCATAGTTTGGACGTCTTGCGCGCGCGAATTGTGCATTACACGCGCATGCTACGAGCATTACAAGCCGCGCGCGGAGCGATCCGAAATTTGTCGGTTTTTCGACGAACACAAAGGGGCGCGTTGCTTGCGCGGAGCGGCCAATGTGGACGGTCGTTTGAGAACGCAACGAACATGGAGGACGAGACTGCGTGGAATGAGCAAAAGAAAGGGTCTTCGGCGTGTTTTCATGAGTTGATGTATTATTAATAATGAAGTACTGATAATCGTCATAGCAAGAACGTGGTCTTCGGACTCCATGCTTCGTGTGATCTACCGGTTTGACGCGCACGAAAAAAACGTGTATCGAAGGGCCGTGTTCGCGGCAGAATGGTGGAAACAGACGAACGCGGGATGTTCGTAGTGAATGCGCGTTATGAGCGCGCTATGCGTCCACACCAGCAGCGAACATGCAATGAAAGGCAGAATGTTACATTGCATGTTACGTTTCACCAGTCTGGACCCGGCATTACATACCGCTTCATAAAAGTATTGCAAGATTAAAAAATGTGTACGATAGAGTGGAATTAATCAAAATGAACATTCAAAATCATAATTTTATCAAATATATAATATATTGTAAATATCATAGTAAATATAGATAGTAGAGCCAACATTTGTTTCATTAGATCATTACGACATAAAAATGAATCATCCCATCCTACTATTAACACCTATTCGCTAAGATTACAACACTACAAAACATGGTTTAACATGGGATTAACACGAATCAAAATCACACCTACAATACATCAAGACAACTGGATGCCTCGTTTTCACTCGCACTACGTCACCGAGATAGCTTGTTGTCTCTTAAATTTATCGTTGTTTGTCCAGCATTCTACGTCAACTGTTACCATTTAACAATTTTGATGTACGATAAACCAACAAAGTTATGTTTCGCGAAGACTTATAGATGTTGCAGTCTTATGGATGGCCGTTTGCGGATTAAGAATGGTTCGTGTGACTGAGGTGCATTCGTTACTAGCTCGTGACTCGTGGATTCACCTGCGTATAAAAGCAATCTATATCGTATTTAGGTACATAAGCTACATTACTGCCAAGTATCATCAAGTTTTTTCATTAGTGAAAGAGATTTGGAAATAAAAAAGAGCGTGTGCGCTGAGCACACGTGTCAGAAGTGAAACTTCTTTAGCAAGATTAAAACATACCAAAATGACGTGATCTTGAAATTTTACTCTCAACGCGCCTAAAGAAGTTTCCCTTCATCATCATCCCTTTTCCCTTATTGCAAAAAATTAAGACTTTAAATTATTGTCTTACCTGTATCGATTGTACCTATTTATTAATACATTTATGTATATATTAATTATCTATGATAAAAATAGCGATAAATAAAACAAAACAGTATACAAATATAATTTTAAATATTACGAACTCAAACTTGTATTTTGAAACATAAATTACGATGAGGAACTATTAGTGGTTAAACTGATGACATACAACTAAACGACGTCACGTGAAGTCAGAAGATATTAGCGATAAATTAATCTTTTTTTCTAAGTAAAATCCAAATCACCTTTAAAGTCTATTTAACACATAATATTACGACTATCCTGACATACCTAATAAAAGCAATAATGTACGTGTTCAATTGAGAAAATTATTTTTTACTTATACCTATTTATAGTAGATAAACATTTATAAATACCAAGTTTATATTAGTTTGTGGGATAAGACCACGTCAACGTCCTGAGTAGGAGATTGATAAAAAATCGCCAATCGATGAAGTGCATCGCGCACTTCTTAACCGACTTCACACTCTCTTAACCGAGCATGCATTTTGATAGTAAAATTCAATAATTTGCAAGCGTTGTTCGTTCGTAAGTCGATTCATGGTTAAATTATAGACCAAACTGAACAAGTTTGATAAAGACACAAAACACGATTCACGCGTGATCTATCAAAAACAGTATTGCCAAAAAGATACCAGCAAAAAAATCACCCATATATACATTTTTAATAGTGACATTTTATTTTTAACTTTATTCCCTTAAAATGTATACCCGCTACGTCCTCTAACATGCACCAAACCCAGAACTTGTGCTTGCTAATTAGTTTTTGTCATTGAACCATTGAGAAGTTCGTCTTGATTTTCTTATGGTCTTGCAAAGTGATAATATCCTACTGCTGAAACTTGTAATTGATTTTATTGAGCGTGATATTGTGTCAATTTATTCACTTATATATGGTTTTTGGGATAGTAACAGTTTGTAGAAACAAGGGGTTTAAAAAGACGTATGGCACTCGGGGACTGCCGCGGTAAAGCTATTGCATGCTATGCCTTCAAGCCACACCTCCGCGCCCATCGGAGTGGGGAGCGTAAGGTTTTTCGTTACTTTTCTGTATTCAGTCCCCGCGCTCAAGGCCCGCGATATGCAATAGCTTAAAAAAAAAGCTTGTCAGGTCACAGAAGCAACTTTCCTTATTTTAGTAAAGACAAGACACTTTCAGTTTTTTTCTTTTTATTTTAGATGTGTACTACATAGAGTCCAAAATATAAAATTATATTTCCGGTAATTTAGTCATATAGATACAATATAATAATAACGTTGTAGTAACGAACTAACCGAAAAGAAAACATATAGATTAACATATAGACATTTCAAATTTAACTTCAAATATTTAACAGGCCTAGATTTTATCATACCTCAGCATAAATTTTAAAACACCTTCCAGTTTTCCACAAACTAAGTCCACAAATATATCGCATCCATATATGAAACACATACAAATCTAAAGAATGCTATCACGTTGCCGCAAATATACGACTTTGATGCTAGCGCCGTCAAAGCGACATTTTACACTACTCTCTGACGTGTTTTTGTATAGCAATTCCGTTCTAGAATATTTTGAAAATAGTTTTATAGGTAAAAATATTCATATTACGGTTACTCTAAATTATTTAGGTTTAGTGCATATTACTATAAGAAGAGATAGAACTAATTAAACATTTAAGAACAACCTATTAAAAGATTAAAAAATAATCTGTTTAAAAAAAACACCAAAAAACTTGTTCTTCATTTTTTAATATCATTTAAAATAATGAATGGACGAAAAATAACCTTAAACATGACATTATCATATATTAAATTAATCAATTATCAACTACAAACCTAATAAGTTAAATTAAAAAAAAATCTCTTATTTTCATTTCAGTATATATTATAGTAACTTTCTCTTGAGTAATACCTCTATTATAAAGAGCACTTAATCAAATATCACAAACAATAATTATGTACATAGTTAACAATAACGAGCTTTAGAACATTCCAAGCGAATTCTCAACCTCCGTCAATCAAACACAGATACTATTTCACAAGATTTCTAAAGGTATTTTGAGTTTTAAACTTACGCTTGAACGATTCGAATTCAGGTCAAAACGTTTATATAACTTTTCATACATAATTTGTCTGAAATTTTTTATCAATAACATTAACATTAAATTACTTACGGCCTTACTAATAAAAAGTTAAACAATGGATAAATTTCTACCATTTTGGGATTCATCTTTTTTGATTCATCTCTTTGGGAAAAACGAAAAACACAAGAATAATTCAAAACAGCGTTTAAGTTTTTTTTATATCCGTTCAACATTCTTACAGCTATTTAAATATAATAACATATATATCGTAAAAAAATTCTCAGAAAATAGTCATATAGAATCCAGTTATTCAGCGTCCGAAAAGAGAAAAAAATTACTCTCTTTTTATAGAATTGTTACATTTTAAAACGAGATTTAGTATCATAATATATTCGTATAAAGTGATAAGTGCCATGAGCATCTGCTTATACTGGACGTGTGTCAGCATTGTAGATACAACAATAATTAATATTGCGTATCCTACATTAGATTAACAAGCTAATTTGAAGACAGAGAAAACAATAATACTGAAGATTTCAAATATAATGTAGTAGAATTCATTGTGAGATACAAACTTCTTTCTTTTTTCTTGCATCAATACAAACAATTACCTAATGTTATTATAATATTATATTAAGCTTTTGCATAGCTACTATCGCGGACCTTGAGCGCGGGGACCGAATCCAGAAATTCCGTAACGAAAAAAACCTCACGCTCCCCACTCCGACGGGCGCGGAGATGTGGCTTGAAGGCATGCTATGCAATAGCTTTACCGCGGCAGTCCCCGAGTGCCACACGTCTTTTTTTAAGTTTAAATTATAAGTTAATTATAATATAGTAATATAGGTATAGTTTAATGCATAGATAATAAACGATTTTTCGGTGAAATCAAATTAACTTTGGTTTATACCTAGGTTAAAAATTTATTATAAATTTCACTCACAATTCTCGCATTCTCTATTTAGCTCATTACTTAGATTATTATTATTACTTACCGTTATATATGTAACGGGGGTTTTTTCAACACAACTCAACTACTGAAAAAACGATATCAACATTCAACAAGCAGCCCAACATTAAGCTTCACACAAAATTATTCAAGGTTTCACCAACATATAGAATAGTTTAGAAGCTGTCTAAAATTCGGCAAATGTGTGGTCAGTTAACCTCACATAGTTTCGTTGGAATTGCTTTTCTGTTAGATTCAGACCTTGTTATGAAATAGTTGATATTTAAGGGTATAATAAATGATAACGTTATTATATAAAATTGATTATATTGTTTATTAAATAAAACACAATACAATCTTAACGTCATTAGTTTACCTATAAAGAAGAATAAAATTATTTATCTAAAAAACCACATGTTTAAAACAACAAAGGAACCGCAAAATGCAACTCAAATCTTACAAATTGTAAACTAATATTACAGTATATGCAACCACTGTAATTAAAATACAATAACAAATTTGAATGCACACCAAAATTATATTTTGCTTAGTAAAATTCGGTGCTTATATTTTCATTATAGTTCTAAGTTTCAAAACCAAAATTTGCCGTAAGCTGAAATTCAACCATATTTAGTTAATATCCAAGCTAAAACATAACATTTATTGTAATTATAGTCCACGTACAAACACTATTGTTAGCGTTTATTTGTTAAACATACGCAATAGGTATGCTAATCTATTTGGAATGGAGCGAAATCTAATTTCAGTTACTTTAATTAAAAATTGAGTATGTTCGTTCTATTATTATATCTATACCAATCTATACTAATATTATAAAGCTGAAGAGTTTGTTTGAACGCGTTAATCTCGGGAACTACGGGTCCGATTGGAAAAATTCTTTAGGTGTTAGATAGCCCATTTAACGAGGCAGGCTTTAGGCTATATAATATCATCTCGCTAAGACCAACATGAGCGGAGCACTGCGGGTAAAACCGCGGACCACAACTAGTTTAAGGGCCGATTTTTCAATGCTTGGATGAAACTTATCCGTCCAATAAAGTATTACACGATAATATTAAAATGTCACGTAAACTGTCAAATACGGGCAATTAGAATACGTTTTTAAAATGGTAGTTTCAAACCTGTGTTTTATACATAGGTTTTATACATTATTCGACGAATAAGTTTTATCCAAGCATTGAAAAATCGGCCCTAAGATAACTAGGATACACCCAGATTGTAGTAGGGACTTGTATTCATAAAAGGTTTTGTTTTACTCGCGATCTTTTGCTTTTTCTGAAAAGAAACAATAAATACAATTAATAATCTATTGAACATATTGTATAGGTAAAGATTAACTGTTTTCATATTCACTATGGATTGTTGTTGTAAGCTGGTGAACTAATTTTGTTGCACTTTACTAAGTTGAACTATATGAAAGTTATTAGACTAACAGCAGCCAAAATCTGACCGTTTCTGAGAAATCCAAGCATTATTATGCACAATGTATATTATAAACACATACAATATGAATATTAAATACCTTAAACATTATTGGTGTACACATGGTCAATAAGCTTTGGCTTATCACTACATACTATAAAAAAAACTCACATTCTCTATCCCTATGTATGCTTAAATATTTTAAACTACGCAATGGATTTACGAAGGTTGAGTATATAATTTATTAGGTTTTAGACGAAACCGCGGGCGGAAAGCTAGCCTTAAAATAAAATAAAAGACAAGAACCAAAAAGTAAATATACTGTTACAATACTACTCACTATTTACTGCAGTACGTACCTGCATGAGCCTCATAAAAGAATACATAAGTACATAGTATTCAGACATCTCAACAGATTTCTCAGAAACAAAACCAAGGATCTGAATGGGTGTAAACAAAACGGGAACTAAGGCGAAATACAAATAAAAGAACAAAATGTTGTTTTACATTAGCAACAATTCTAAGCACCGTCCAAGCGTGCCGTAATAGCTAACGGACACACGGATCCTACCTTTGCTGAACTAAGAATGTAGATAAATAAATTTCCTTTAAGCTAAAGACGCATCTGCTGGCTGGCTCATCCCTAACTTGAACGTAGGCGGTGGCCACACCGGATGGCAGCACGCAAATTCTGCGCTTCTGTTCAATCTTTGAAATTTCGACATTGTGACTGCAGCCGCACTTCTGCCGCGCTGATAACGTGAAGGCGCTCTAAAGGACACACATTAGAGTCAGACTTATTAATATTAAACATATATTTGCCATAAGATCATACAGTTACGGAGAAGTGTATATATATATTATAATGTTTATTTCGTCCTGCTCCTGCTTAACATTGTCTCTCAATGCTCTTTCGTAAATACTTAAATTGATTTTAATATTTGGTTTTATGCAGTAAATTGTTAGCATATTGATTCACTACGCAACTCACAGCGGTGTTGTCTAGCTGAGAGGCTAAAAACTAAACCTACGTCAAAACAAGGCATATTAAATATACTTGCTCACCACTCACATAGCGTGTATGTTCCCACATTACATTTACCAGTTGAACGCTTGCAGCTGCATCTAAAGGGTTATTTCTCAAACGCGACGCGGCCCGTAATGGTGATCATTTATACCCACGATCAGACCTGTCATTTTGCACCCCAATACTATATTTTACGACAAAATGCATAACTAATGATCACTGCTGGAAGTTCTTGGAGGTTAAATTTTGTTAGGACAGTGCGGGATTATAGCTAAAATTTTATTAATGTTTGCGGTTTTATAGTTTTTCTGAGATTATATCGTGCCAGGTGATAGGATAGTTACTACAAGGTATTGTGAGGTCTTATATATAAGAACTTTAATTCATAAATGCCTTCCATGATAATTGATAATGCAGATAGATAAGTAATTGGTTGTTGATATTATTAGATATATATTGGCAGAATACATACATTTTTCCTGTTTCTTTTTT
Source organism: Colias eurytheme (assembly GCF_061535395.1). Lineage (NCBI taxonomy): Eukaryota > Metazoa > Arthropoda > Insecta > Lepidoptera > Pieridae > Colias > Colias eurytheme. Next base: position 4,263,660 of record NC_143001.1, read on the forward strand.
AAAGCAAGCTTTTGGTATAAAGTTGATGAATGTATACATCACAGCAAACCACAGTCTCTCAAAGGCTTCGATCTGTTTCACGTTTGCCACTCGCAGGAATTTGGAAAGCAGCAAAACCAAGGTTTTATCGGAATCATTGCGGTAAAAACGTACCATTTCGTACCATATTCATGACTGTAGAAATTAACTTATTTTGAAAATATTCTGAAAATATAGCTTCTACTGACTACAAAATCTGAAGACATTTTTATATTCATTTATTTTTAACTGAATTATGCAAGAAAACAAGTACATACAAAAAGGTACATATATATTACATTTTTTTTTAGTAATAATAATTATCTTTCATTTAATTTTATTGTTGGTATAAGATGTCTCTAAATTAAACATACAGAAAAAATACATCATTTTCTGCTATTAATTAACCTGAAAAAGCTTAACAATTTTTCGCACCAAAAGAATCATTTTCTCGAAGCTTCTAAGACCCAGTTGACAATTTGACGCGAATCGCAACTTCCTTCGCAATGTACGTAACATTTAAGCCAAGGTGAACTATTATAAAAATCCTTTTTTCTAGTCTGAAACTTTTTAAAATCCTTATTAAAATACGGTCTACCTTTTTTAAACAATCATTTTTCAAACCTATGATTTTGGTATTGCCAGATACTTATAGAAAAAAATTTCTTGATGAAGAACATTTATTCTTCGATTTCAATCAGGTCGTATTTGCAGTATTAACTACACTCCATCTGTAAAAAAAAATATATAATGGCTAGTAAATAGAGCCTCTATGTATCTTATAACTTAAGTCTAAACATATTATCTATACTAATATTATAAAGCTGAATATTGTTTGTTTGAACGCGCTAATCTCGATCTCTTTAACTACTGGTCCGATTTGAAAAATTCTTTCGGTGTAAGATATAGCCTATTCATCGAGGAAGCCTATAGGCTATATATCATCTCGCTAAGACTAACAGGAGCGAAGCACTCCGGGTAAAACCGCGAAGCACAGCTAGTCGTTTATAAAATGTTATTTTTCAATATTAAAGCGACATAAATAAAGCTTTCAAGAAAGGCGTTAACCTCAAACAGGGGTTTAATTGAAGCACTATTGTGATAAAACCATTAAATTTTTATTACTTAAGTATATAGTTGATGCAATAAACTCACATGGTGATAAAGAATTCTTATCTTACGTCTTTTCAAAATATGGATTGGCAGTGTCGTAAAAGCGTCGGGAATTTAACGACCTCACACCGACAATCTTTCGCTTCCATAAAATATTTTAATTTCATACGTCTTGATTTGAAAGCGATTTATAGATCCAATGTTTGAAATGTCTTTAGCTGTTGAATGTATTTTTGATGTTTCTTGGTTATTGAAGTGAAACTTCTTTATCGGGGTTGGAAAAAAATGTAGTGTAACATTTTTTCGTTACGCGTGACATTTTTCCGTTCTTTTTCTTATTTTCGCGCCATCTTTTTCTTATCCCTACCACGCCTGATTCGACGTATTTCTGTAAAGTAGCATATAAGTAGTAAATTATTTTTTGAAAAATAAGGCCATAAGGAAGTTTCACTTCTTACGTGTGTTCACTAGTACACGCACACATTTTTTTATTATTAAGCACTATTTATTATATTCTTGTTGTGGAAATGGAGAATAAATATTTATCTTAATAATAATTATATTTTCACCAATCTAGACTAGACTGAAGGTTCTTTGAGTCTTTGTCGATGTTATTTTTGAATTTTAGTAATTTGGGCAATTTTGGAATAATTAAAGGTACTTTTTGTACAGAGAAGGACTAAGTATATGACTTCTGAAATAATCTATATATGTATATAAAACTCAAAGGTGACTGATATAGTGATCTATCAACGCACAGCCCAAACCACTGGACGTATCGGGCTGAAATTTGGCATGCAGTTAGATGTCATAACGTAGGCTTCCCCTAAGAAAGGATTTTGATCAATTCTACCCCCAAGGGGATAAAATAGGGGATGAAATTTATTACCATGAAAATTTTTCTTTTCCACGCAGGCGAAGCTGCGGGCAACAGCTAGTTTCATATAATTGTTACCAAGCGAAGAAAGCGGCGGGCTCCTAATACATGAAGAATAAAACAAAACTAAGAAAACATTGAGTTATTTTCTCATAACTACAGTACCCTATAACCAGCCATTTTCCTTTGACCTTATTTTTATAGTATCTTTAATAAAGTTTCCCACAAAATAAATTGTTTTTAGTGTAGTGAATCGTATCAAGAACTAAATAAATGGCAGTGGTCGCAATTTATGTCCAAGCCGGTCGTAATGCAATCGAATGACGTCGAAGTAAAGTACAGATTTCAATTGCCACGTGTATCGTATTTTGACCTTTATTTAATGGAAACGTAGTTCGATTTTCCCATGACAAATGAGAATATAATTTATTTGTGAATTATAAAATATTTTCTACGGTGGGAAATAGATATGAATAGGTGTTATAGAAAAGAGTGTAATTACAGTTAGATGTCATGACGTCATAAGCAGTTATTTTTAATTACTAGTACTGTATGAATACTAAAATAAGTAGAGATTTTCCTATTTCTTTTTTCCTTATTATTTATAAAATATTAATATTAAGTAAGCTACGGTTCAATCGGGATTAATTTTTATTATTAGCGGTTATTTTTCCTTGTATTTTAATCATTTACAAGGATATCTTATTTACTTTTAGCCTCTTCTTTGAAATTGGTGTGTCTATGAAACGAATAAAATTAGAATTCTTTCACTACAATATTTTGAATCGTATGCAAATAAAATTAAACACTTTTGAAATATTATACCTTATGGAATTCTATTGGGAGAAAAAGAGTATGTTCTATAATAATCTAAGTACCTAAGTACCTAAAGTATCTAGGCTTAGGTGAACGTAGGCTTTCGATTTGCCTAAAACTTAAAAAAACGCTTTTGTATATACCGATTTCAAAAATTATTTTACCCGCAAAAAGCGGCGTATTAGGGGTCAGTCTGAGCAGAGCCGTGATGAGCTAATAATAGATAAACTGTAATAACAATACTCCATTATCATCAGTAATGATAAATACCTCAAACTTCCCACTAAACCCCACCATAAAATAAACAACTCCGCTCTAGCAATGAAATTTTTAAAATTCCCAATTTTAAAACGCGGTTACGACCATTCTTTAAACAACCGACCCTAGTCGATTTAACCGCAACACATTCGTTAAGACCTCGTTACATTAAACAACTGCAAAAAGCGGGTACATTTGGAAATTCCGTTTCGCCCGTGTAAACTACGCTTTTGTTTTCTTTGCGTTTCAATGGATTTTGGGCTATGAAAACGCTGTAAAAGAGAAATGTGGTCGGTAGGATAACATATTTTGAATATATTTTTTCATTTATTTAGTTATTTAGTTGTTTTTTCAGTTATTTAGTTGGAAATTAGAACAATATCATCATCATCAGACCATATATTTCCCCACTGCTGGGACACGGGCCTCCTATGAGGGTTCAGGCTATAATCCACCACGCTGGCCAAGTGCGGGTCATGTGTCGTCGAACTTTTGATTGCTCGACTTGTCGGTTTCGTTACGATGTTTTCCTCACCGTTGAGAGAATAGTTTAATCGTCAAGAAAAATGTTCAAAGATGCAAATTAATTACTATTCATTATTACACATCCGTCCGAATTATGTTTCTATTCATGTAATTAGACATATTATAATATTGCGAGCATAAGAATAAATTTTGAACATAAAAAATGAATTCGATCATGAAATCGTATTTACTCTGGTACCTATACCTTTTTTTTTTTTTGAGGGTAGTTGTGAACCTAGCAACATCAAATTTTAACTGCTCTACTAAAAATTCAATTTTTAAATATTTTCACTTGATTTCTCAGTGTAAACTTATGATTGTGTAAAAGCTATACCTACCAGCATCATTCTCCTTTATTTTTCACTCTAATCAACAACTTACAAGTTTTATTTCAAACTACTATTATCATGGAGTCACTTAAGCACACTTTGTCAGAGATGACTGTTAATTTCAACAATAAAATGGCAGAATTTGAAAGGAAGCTACTCAACAATGAAACAACTTCGGGTGAGAACACAACTGATTTTAATTTGTTTCGCACATTTGTAACTTCCTCACTCAAAACGCTACATGCACAAGTGGAGTTGTTGCTGAAAATCTCGGACCAGCAGGAAACTCGCTCTCGACGCAAGATGCTCCTCTTTCATGGTGTTGCTGAAGAGAAGAAGGAGAATACCGCTGATCTTGTGGCTAAAGTTATTGTTGAGCGCCTTGAACTGCCAGATGTTAATGCTCAGTCTTTTAGTCGTTGTCATCGCTTGGGCCATTACTCGGCTGATAGAAACAGGCCAATTATTGTTAAATTTGACCGTGTGCCAGTTCGAGATCGGGTATGGTTCTCCAAAACTTGCCTTAAAAATTCGGGAATTACTATTTCCGAATTTCTCACAAAAGCTCGGCACGATACGTTTATGTTGGCTCGTAAGAAATTTGGGGTTTCTAACTGTTGGACCCAGGATGGAAACATTATTGTGAGAACCGCCGATGGTATAAGACACCGGGTCACAAGTTCTGATGAACTCGACGTTATCGTCAGCGATCCAGCAGCTGAGGCTCCAAATGCTGCATCCGTTGCTGCTCCAGCGCCTAAGGGTTCAGGCAACTCCCGGCCCAAAAGAATCGGACGAAAGTGAGCCCTTATAACCTTTCATTATATGAGTATCCATAATATTTATCTTTGTTGTAATTTTCTTCTTGTTGTAATTGTATCTATTTTCTGTGTCACTCTTTTTTATCTGTGCCCTCGGCAAGTTAAATTACCCCCGTAGTCAATTAATTAATTTCTACACTTCACACGTTTTTTAGATGTCACTCTTGTTATGACTTAATATTGTGTTTTGACTTGTCGTAAATGTCTAATGTCAAATGTCAGTGAATCTATGTCAACCGTAATGTCAATTTTGTTTGTAATGTTTCAGTACGTTCCGTTTCATGTTTTTGTTTAATTTGAGTTTACTTGTTTGTTGAAAACTTTTTTTTTTTCTATGTAGCTGGCGGGTATAGGAAAAGTATATATTTTTTTATATATTTGATATTATTTATTTATATATAAATACAAATTTCTTTTATATATTAATATTATAAATTATTTATTTCCAACATTTCGTCTTTGAATGATAGTGATTGTGATTCCTTCGTAAGCGCTCTTAGTTGTGATGTTAGTTTTCAGAGTATTGACTTACCACCACTTGATAAATGTTTGACTTCTACATTTTCCGATGTTTCAAACAATTTTAATGTTATCCATATCAACGCTCAGAGTATTCCGGCACATTTCACCGATATGCTTGCATCATTTAATTGTAACTCCCTTCACGCTATCCTTATTTCCGAAACCTGGCTCAAACCTTGCCTTTCCTCTACCTCTTACTCCTTACCTGGCTTCAATTTAGTTCGTAACGACCGTACCTATCGGGTGGGTGGTGGAGTTGCTATATATTTACGTTCCGACCTGGCTTTCTCCATTATTAGCACATCTCCACAACCGCCACCAGTTGACGAGGCCGAACACTTGCTAATTGAAGTCATGATTTCCCGTACTAAAATTCTTTTAGGAGTTTTCTATATTCCTTCCCTTCTCTTTAATTATTTTCCAGCGTTTGAAAAAACGCTAGAGAATGTACGTCCTCTTTATGATCATGTCATTTTTATGGGGGACTTCAATACTTGCCTCCTTAAAAATGACATCCGCAGTGACAAACTTAAAAATATTGTATCCTCCTGTGACCTCAATATCCTTCCTCTTAAACCCACTCATTTTGCTCCTGGCTGCTGTCCTTCTCTCCTTGATTTAATTATTGTTTCCTCTCCTGATCTTGTCTCCAAGCACGGTCAGTGCACTGCTGATGCTTTTTCTTTCCACGACCTTGTCTTCCTTTCTTACCGTGTTCGTCCTCCGAAAAGAAAGCACAAAGTATTGTTACAGCGCAGTTTTCGAGGAATGGATGTCGAGCGTCTGTGTGATGATGCTCAAAAAATTGACTGGTCACCTGTCACATCTGTCAACTGCATAGACTCCAAGGTATCCGCTTTTAATTTACTGTTAACACAATTGTACGACAACCATGCACCAATTAAAGCAGTTAAAATTAAGCATTGTCCTGCTCCATGGCTAACAGATGAACTTAGATCAGTTGTTCACAAAAAAAATCTGGCGAAAGCCAAATTTAAACTGAATAACTCGGACTCCAATCGAGAAAAATATAAAGCTATTCGTAATCGCTGTAATACGATGTGTAGAGATGCACAACGACGCCACATTCACAAATCCGTTGAGAGCGGCAACACTTCAGTTACTTGGAAATTCTTGAAAACGCTTGGAGTTGGTAAATCGCAGAATAACTCACTTCCTGTAAATTTAGATTTAGATCACCTTAACAAACATTTCTCATCGTCAATGTCTACTTTGGACTGTAAAACTAAAACCGATACCATTGAACTTCTTTCCACCATGCAAACTCCTGATTCTCCTCCGTTCGTTCTTGTACCTTTCACTGCCAGTGACGTTAAGAAGAATACTTTGGCCATCGCCTCGAATGCCCTCGGCTGTGATGGTATTGGCCGTGCTATGATTCTACCCATTCTTGATATTATCCTTCCCATACTTACCCACATCCTTAATTTCTCCCTATCTTCGAGTTCTTTTCCTCATGCCTGGAAAGATGCGTTCATCATTCCACTCCCTAAAAAAAATAATCCATCTAATTTCTCCGATTTTCGTCCCATTTCCGTTCTCCCATTCCTATCTAAAGTTCTAGAAAGGTTAGTTCATCAACAGCTGTGCTCCTTTCTGAACTATAATTCCCTCTTAGATCCTTTTCAATCAGGGTTTCGGACGGGTCATAGCACGGTTACTGCTCTTGTCAAAGTTACAGAGGATATTCGTATGGCAATGGACAATAAGCAGCTAACTATCCTTGCTCTCCTCGATTTCTCTAATGCCTTCAACACCGTTGACTTTGATATCCTGTTGGATTTGCTTAGTTCTCTTAACGTATCTCCTGCGGTGGTTGGTTGGTTTCGTAGTTACTTGCAGGGTCGTCGGCAGCGCGTTAGAGTAGATGAATCTTATTCCTCTTGGTCTGATGTTTCTGCTGGCGTCCCTCAAGGCGGCGTGTTGTCACCCCTCCTTTTTAGTATTTTTATCAACTCTATTTCTTCTAAATTATCTTCTCTCTACCATCTGTACGCAGACGATCTACAAATTTATACCCATTCGTCAATGGAAAATCTTGAAGAAGCGATTACTCGCATCAACACTGATCTTCAATCCATTGTCGACTGGACTCACGCCTATGGTCTCAAATTAAACCCTGAAAAGACCCAAGTTATAATTTTAGGCAGTTCTCATTTCCTTTCAAAGATTTGTTTTTCGGATTTGGCTCGTATTTCGATCGATGGAGTCCCAGTTCCTTATAGTACTTCTGTTAAAAATCTCGGTATTTATATTGATCAAAGCTTGTCTTGGACTGAACACATTAAACAAGTAAGTCGTAAGGTTTTTGGAGTTACTTCCTCTTTACGTCGACTGCGCAACTTTTTACCTGTTCCTACGAAAATTGTGCTGGCGCAGTCTCTGTTGCTTTCTATCCTTGATTATGGTGATGCATGCTTTCCAGACCTTAATGAGGAGCTACTTAATAAATTAGAACGACTTCAAAATTTTGCAATCAGATTCATCTTTGGCTTGCGCAAATATGATCATATCTCCGAATATCGCTCGAAACTCAATTGGCTGCCCATCCGACTTCGCCGGAATGCTCACATCCTTTCCCTTCTTTACAATATCCTTTTTGATCCTAGATCCCCATCCTACCTTAAAAATAGATTCGTGTTCTTGGGTTCTTCCCATGAACTCGATCTACGCTCCTTGGACAACCTTACGCTTCGCATGCCCGCTCACAAAACCCGTTTTTACGATGCCTCCTTTACCGTGCAAGCTGTAAGGTTGTGGAACTCGCTCCCATTAAACATCAGGAAAGCTCAATCTATAAGCTCTTTTAAATATCAAGTCAAACAGCATTATCTTCACAACTGACGTTTTAATGTTTCATTCTTTCTTATCTATCTTACTTAGTTACTTTATCCTGTTCTTTTTCTTTATTCGCTATGTATATTTTAATATTTGTATTTATGTATCTATTTACTACTTTTATTTGCACCTTATATTATGTTTCGCTATGCTCCTTCTACTTTTCAATTGTTTATTTTTATTCAAACTTTTCCTATATCCTAAGGTTGCCTGGAAGACATCGCTTCTTAGCGATAAGGCCGCCTATTTTGTACCGCTCTATATTACTTTGTTTGTATTTTTTGTTTGATTTTGTTTTGTTTGTGTGTGCAATAAAGTGTTTATTATTATTATTATGTTTCTCATCTCCATAATACTCGGGTACCACCAGAAGGACGGTACCCGGTCTTTTGGAAGGCTTACGTGGGGACACGGATCCAACACGCAGAGGCCCTTTTGAGAGTTTTAATGTGTTATGGGACACCAGCCGCAGCCTGCCCATGACTGCACTATATAGAGATACAGCCCTGGGCAGTCCGCGGCCGATGTAGGCTTATTACAGAAAATGGAAAGAAATAACTGGACTATGGAAAGGGGTGCTATGTGGACAGGTTACTGGGTCTATAGGAACTATGGCGTCTGCCTTTCTACAACAAAGTTTGTAAAAATATATTGGCAGACGGTGACTCGCCCTCTCACAGATGGGCCCTCTAAAAAGTCGCTGCAACTTAGCAACAAGAGGGCAACATGTCGTGAGCAGCTAAGGGTGGAGAGGCGTCCCTGGACTTTAAACGACGATCACGCGCTCCCTGAGGGTCCAGCATCACGTGCCCACTCGCCACTTACGCTTCGCATCCACCCTTCGAGCTAAAAGCTCTCGCGACTCCACTCTGGCCGGCCGGTTAAGGCAAGCCAGAGGCGGGGGTCCTGTCCTCGTCAGGCTTCACTCCGACCGGCCGGTGAAGGCGAGCCGGAGATGAAGACAGGGGCCTCCCCCGGGAGCACTCGGTTCCCGCGGGGTCGCTACTCCCCGACACCCCGCCACAAGGTGTCCTGCGGGTTGACTGATTGCACGGGTGGAATATCTATTATCACGTAAACAATAGATATCCCAACCGTGGGCGATGGGGTCGTCACATCCCTACGCCCTTATTATTATTATTATTATATCGTTTCGCTTCATTGAAGCCTTACAACTAACTCATAATATTCATCAATACTTCCATAATTAATTTAATATAGGTCAATAGCGAACGTAGAATCTAATTTATTTATATGAACGGGAACTAGTACACACTTTAATTAATGTAAATAACGGATATTATTTAATTGGAAATACTAAGTACATATCTTTATAGAAACATTTTTTTGATGTTCAGACAATTTTTGAAGTAAAACTTATTTAGGCGCGTTGAGAATAAAACTTGAAGGTCGTGTCTAGCATATGGTAGCAATACCGTCACGTCGTGAGGTAAGGCGATGATTTTGTTATCTTTGAATCTTGCCAAAGCTGTTTCACTTCTGACATGTATGCTCGGGATACACGCTCTTTCTTTTATTAATTTTACTTATTAATATACCTAGGTTATAGGAAATTTTATTACAATTTTATACAAAAACACAGTATACTTAGTTTATTTTGGGGCCTTATCATTTCTGTTAAATCGCAATGTTAAATAGATTTTTCGTAGTAAGACGATTCAAAAGTGCTTCTAGAAAAGTCGAGGTGATTGAATTTGAGTACTCAAATTTGTACCATTTGAAATTCTTGTGCATTTTGCCTACAGCCGTAGGTACAAGCAAGTAGACTTTTACAGCATTAGCTACTATTCTTTTAACTTCAATTTCTATCAACATTACAACATACTGATGAATTCTCTTAAGAGGTGTAAACAATTTGTCTTTAATCGCATCTCAAATCATACAATGTCCATCCAACTTCAACAACTATTACAAAAATAAACAGAAAATACATTGAATTTAAAAACAGACTGAATAAATTCAAGACACGATATATATTTAAGATGATTGTCGCGTCTCGGCGGCTCCGTTGTTTACATTCACAGGAATATTTGATTATTTCAAATATGAATATATGAAAGTTTTCAAAATGTCGATAAGGTGCTGTAAGAATTTGTAAATTCGTTTATTCTACAAACGTGCAATCGTAGAGGACATTAAAATATATATTTACAGTAAAAAAGTGCACTCAAAGACTGTTTTGTTCTCAAAACGTGTATTAAAACGAAAAGCACATAAACATATTCTATTTTCCAGATATAAAAGTTGCATACAAAATTGCTATTTGTACATTAAGCTCATGTCACAGAATTTCATATGTTCATATTTCGTATGGAGCTTTTTATATAAAACTTTCTCAAAACTAAATGACTGATCAAACATGCTAACTGGTATACGTAGTATATTCTTATTAGTCTGTGCTAACTGTAATATTAACTGAAAATGACAATAAATCCAATTATAGCACACAGTAAATCCCTCAAGATTGAACAAAAACTCTGCCAAATTCACGACTAGATTTAGAACAAAGACGTAAGTAATAATAGTAATGGAGTCTATGCAGTGTGTTCACTTGATAGTACCTACTGACGTCAGCGATTCCTGCCTTTATTTAGGGTTACGATTAACGATATCTCTCACTTTTCATTCTAACAATGTATTTCAAATAGATCTTGCTTTTTATTTGTGTGTTGAACTGTTATGTATTCGTATATGTTATCGCACAATAATACGAATTAGTACTTAATTGAACTTATATGTAACTAACGTTCAAAACTAACGCATTAAGTAAACGTAGGAGAATTGCGTAGGTACTGGATTCGAACGTAGTATAAATCAAATGTTATTGTTTATTCTTCATAACTCCTATATTATTTTAAATGTTAAAATGTGGACGTGTAATCGTAATTGACGTATATAATTGATCAAGAGGTTGGGAAAAATTACTTTATTTGTCATGTCCATATACAAATTTGATATAAGTATTATCCCTATAAACGAGTTGTATTTATTTCTGTATTTATTTCAACTTTATAGTCTTATTAGGATCATGAAAAGCACTTCCTGACTAATTCAAAAACAACATTAAAGAACTACAAACCAACCAACTACTATAATATATAAACGTTGCTTATCCACCTTAAACCAAATTTTCTAGAAAAATCGATAATCCGAGCATGATAGGCGAATCCTTATCCCCGTATTAAAATATACTTTACTTCAGATATACATCTATTTATGAAGAGTGCTTAGGCTCTCTTGACATGGCCTCGATGAACAATCGAGATGGCCTCTAGATTATGAGTGCCTTGTCTCTGGTTTTAAACTATTTTAAAGGAGGCCGGATATTGGTTGAATATACCTTCGGGTATATTGAGGATATAATAATTATTTGGTAAATGAAACCTAAGTTTCTATCATTCACTTTAAGCTATAATACGAACATTAATGAGGAATGATGATGATGACATTAGAATATGCCGTGTAGCGTTTGAAAAGTTAGTAAAATAAGACCTATTGACACGATAGAGAAATATATGGATTTAATTCTAGTTAGTACTTGCTGCAGTTTAATGTGGTATTTATAAAGAGCATTTAAAACCGCTCAAAATAAACTTCTATCCACATACATCGAAAATCTTGTACACTTTGACCGATAGTATCGTGCTAAACCCTCTTTCGGAAACCTAAAAGCCGTAATGGATTTTAACAAAAACGCCAGTAAAATACAGAATCTATTACATTCACTAGTTTGGGAACGCGTGGTAAATATGGAGAATGCGTATGGGCGACCGAAAAAATAAATTCTGCGCTAGCCCGCTCTCAAATTAGGGCTGCGTTAGTTTTTACGTATGGTCTAAGCCCTAAGGTAAAGCGATTATTGTATTAGATCTTGATGATAATTATTTTCTGATTAGTATTGTTTTTTATACAAATTGTTCGGTTGTGTAAAAAATGATCTTAATAAACCACCAACTTGACCAAATTCCATTAAATTGCTAACAAAGTGCAAAATGGGTGTTTAGTTTGAATATTGCAATTCGTAAAAGGTATTTTCATGAAATCAATTATTCTGATTTCAAAATATTATTAAAAAACATTGAAAACAAACATTTCGTATCTTATTGAATTTAAAACTAATCAAAATAAAGTTAAACACATGAAAGCGTAAATTTTTCCTCATTTTCTAATTCAGCGTTTGATTGAATAAAATATTAACGAAACAAGAAACCGCTACTCACTTATAACTCGCATCAATACGCACTTAAGAAACTGAATTCCTTGAAATAGAAACAACTCTTCCAATCCATAATATACTCCCGTAAGCTCACTTTTACATGCTCCTTCACCATAGATTAAAGGCACATAATATATATAGTTGTAAATAAGAAAGATTACTACCCGCTACATCTAGAAACTAAAACCTTATCTAGCAAAGTGCGACCCTGATACAAAGCACATCGCCTGGCGCACCGCCAATCCACATAAACTGTTATTTTGTAACAGACAGAAAGGCACACAAATACGTTCACATACCACTTTATAGATTGTCGTTGCGTCGATTATATTTCTATGAGTTATTGTAATGTGGTGTACTTGTCGCTGTGATGGTTGAATCTGCTATTCGATTGGATAATTAGCGCGTTCATTGAATGACGACATTTAATTAAATGACTAAATGACAACTCGTCAAGTTGTTGAATGTAACGTTCAACGTTTTGACTGAACGTTATGTCACAAACGCGCTAGTTATTCAATCAAATAGCAGCTTCAAACTTCTATCTAACCAACGATTATTCAAATCAGATTTTTTTCTAACGCCTCTCGCCCTGTTTACGATGTCACGATGAAACATACATTAGACAAATACATATTTTTATACAAAAAGACGTGTATCATGTACGTGTGTATCATTCCAACACGTGGGTCTTTTAAAAAGTCACGAATAGATCTAAAACACGAAAAACCAATGAAAATTTCATTACTAAAATTATTCCCCGTAATCCAACATTAAATATTCAAAATTAAAAATATTTTATCAAAGTAAAAAGCGTAAGCTTGTTACTTAGAGATTCAAAATGCTTTTGACTATCGTCGACCCTCGGAAATTATTAAAATTAGGGTTCCAATTAGTTAGTAGATTATCTAGGAACGGGTGTACCTTTTGGTAATACACTTATAATATACATAATCACCCTGACTTTACTTTGAAATGAAGTAATCTTGTTGGAAATAAATGATTATGTGTCGCTTATATTTTCATGTTCCCGTCTTACTTTAGTAAATGATTATATTTTATAATGTAGAATATAAAACATTTATTATGTCAGTACCTACATTTCTTCAACTAGCTCAGCCCGCGGCTCTACTTGTTTTGATACACTTCATATTATCATATAAACTTTTGAAAACAAACAAATTTGAATACCTACAAATATCATTGGTTGCGGTTAAGTAGACAATTTTACAGACATAGAATTTTATAGACATAGTGATTGTTGACATAGTGGTTCTACTGATTATCTATAATTTTAGTTTTGCTGAAAACTAAGTCTAATAACTTGATGTTTGAAAATTCTAAGAGAAACAATTTTAAATATCTGTTTTTCACTTAACAACAGTTTAATCGTTTTAAACAATCTATTTTTCACATAAAAACAGTTTTGAAGGTTGAAATTAAATCTATTTTTAAATACACGTCTCACTAAGCAAAGATTAGAACTAGAATGTCGAAGTAAACAGTCTTGATCACTGATAAAAGCGAGAAAGTTTTAAAAGAAAAACCTGTCTTTGCGACTCGAAGACTACAGGCGAAGAAAAGGTTTGCAGAAGTTTTAAAAGCAAGTGAGTTATCAAAAGTGTCTCGGAGCAAATGTAGTGTAGCTCTAATGAGACCTTTGTGAGTTATACACAATAGCCTTTGGTGAGAATAAGCTTTCTGAAGATGTTTGCCCCGTTCTCTGAGTTCATTTACTTTTGAGAGCAACTTACGTTCGTGTGTACCTACTTTTCACAGAACATTGATAGCAGTTATAGATGTGTATTAACAATAATGACAAGTGAACCAATAATTATATATGTGTACATAAAAAAAATGCAGTGACGAACTGTGTCATTACACAGCCGTGTACTTATTTCAGACGTGCAAATTATGACGTAAATTAGACGAACAGACTTAATCATTGATAAGGCCGTGTAATTCATCGTAGTTAAATGTCAGTAAGGAGACTGGGCATGCAAATATGAAATTCATTTTAGAATTAATCTGTTTACAATGCGTTATTCTAGTTGAAGGCAATTAATATCATGCAATTCGAAATATATAAAGTACCAAAAGGTTAGAATACATCCACATCCTGTATAGTTTAAAAGCTCATAGAAGGCCTCTGCAGTGGAAACAAATACGGGCTCATAATTAAGATTACGATAATGATAGCTAGGATCATTTGGGTCAGTTCTACTAAGTGAAAGGATACCCATAATTAGTTGTTAAATAAATTTAATTAATTATCGTTTTTATTCTAATATATTTAAGTTTCAACTCATTAAATTTACTTCAACACCTCTGAACACGGGCAATCACCTCGAAACTTTTGAATCGACAAGGGTTAAGATGCTCAAACTTTCCGCATTTATCCGCATTACTGAAATAATTAAACGGAATCGGTACGGATAGAAAATAAAGTAATTTATACTACGATTCCACAGTATTACAATATTATTCGTAATACTGTGACGATTCTTTCCAGGCGAAGTGAATAAATACTTACGATAAGGTGATGACGTGTGATAAGAGAAGATCATTAACTCATAAATCTGCAAGAAAAACACCTTTAATAAGTCTGAATATAACTAAAAAACTAAATTGATTCAAAATTCCTCTTAAATGATTATTATTAGTAACTATGTTGTGTACAATTTCACAAAATACATCGATAATACAAAAAGAAGTTAAAAATGCACAGGACGATAAAATGAATATAATTTATTTTAGCCTATACTTAGGTACATACAATTCATATTATACTTAAAAATTTAATAATAGCACAATAAAAGAACAATCAATTCTAAATAATAATACGCTAAAGACAACAACTGGTACTACTACGATAGTTTAGTTAAATATTTAATATTTATAAATTATATTCACCTTTATATGCATATTTCTTCAAACTTATATTTCTTTTTTCGATCTAAAGAAAAATATTAGTATATCATTGAATATTATTTGCTGTCTGTACTCAGAATATTTCTTTGAACTCGAACATTCTACCCACCTTTCGTAGTCTTATTGAAAAACTTAAAACAACATTGTCTAACAATGCCGAGTTAATTTACAATTACAATAGAAACTGAGAAGGATTATTTATGCAAAGAAAACGTTTATTAATAAGCATTATAATATACCATAGTTATGGTTGAATTATCACTACATAGTATAAAACAAAGTCGCCTTCTCTGTCCCTATATCCCTATGTATGGTTAAATATTAAAAACTACGCCACGGATTTTGTTGCATTTATTTTTAACTATCTTTCCACCCGCGGCATCGCCCGCGCAAAAGAAAGAAAGACCCGCATAGTTCCCGTTCCCGTGGGATTTCCGGGATAAAACCTATCTTATGTCCTTTCTCGGGTATCAAAATATCTCTATACCAAATTTCATGCAAATTGGTTCAGTAGTTAAGGCGTGATTGAGTAACAGACAGACAGACAGAGTTACTTTCGCATATTTATAATATTAGTATGGATTAGTATGGATAGTCGGACTGATTTTCAAGGAAGGTTTTATTAAATAATTTATTGGGTTATAGACATAGCGGACGAAGCCGCGCGCGGGCGGAAAGCTAGTACCTATTTGTACAAATGAATATTAGTAGTGAAAAATGAAAATAACGTTATATTAACAAAATGAAAATGAAAATAACATCACCATCATGCATTTAGGAAACGAAAGATAAATTAGTATTTATAAATGTGTATAAGTAATATTGTTGTATTAATTATACCGGGAAGTTATTTTTAATTGAATAAGACGTTATTGACATATTATAGGTTATTATAATATGAGCCCAAAATCTAATTTTATAAATGCAAACCGCAAACCCATCACAAAGATTAAAGGTGTGTTCAAGCCTTATGATCTAAGGTTCAAGCCATAGTTACAAATCCCTTACGGGCTTACAGTAAAAGGTTTATTCAGTTTAATATTTGGATAACATTGCTGATAGAAGCCGTTGGAAATGGGTCGCTTTCTTAGTACAGTTACATCAAATATTGCTATTATTATCAAGGGGTGTATTGTGTATTTAAGTCTGTTGTTTTTACAGGTGAAAAGGTCTTAGACCATTCTCTGACATATGGACTACAATAGATTCATTTAGGCTCAGGACTTACTAAACTAATATGTTTCTAACCCCTAATTTACATTCGTGTTGCAAATGTTATTTTCGCTATTAATGTAGCTTATTTCGGTCCTGAAAATTATTTTTCTATATGCCTATATACCATTATAAATTATACACAAAAATACCTGCCTGTTTTGTGCTCTCAATTAGTATCGTATTTATACCTTTTTTATCTGTGGTAATGTCAAACTGTCATTTTGTTATTTAATCTGTGATCATTATTTTTTATAAAAGTTCTAAAAATTTAAACGTGAATATTAATTTGCGTCTATATTTTCAACAAACTATCTTTTAATCTTACCAATGTTGTAATTAAAGTAGTAAAGTAGTTAAAGTAGTAATTAACCTTACGATGCTAAAATATAAATTGTATTTTGACAAAAGTGTGTTCATCTTTAAAGTTAAACATCTCCATTTATAAAGCAAGCAGTAAGTATATTAGTATCACTATTCACTAGCAGTTACTCACAAATGCATTAAATTACCTAGTTCGATATAAAATAACAGAAAAATATAGACGGCAATACATACGAGCGCTTTTAAAGTGGAGTGGGCGTTCGACGCGTCAACTCTTGTTTACGCGTGTCAACTTCGAAAGCGATTTTGTGCTTGACAGTACGCAACGCCTATTCTATACATCTAGCGGAACGTATTTTTGTCACGATTGTACACGATTGATGGGCTCTCTTCACAATGGGCAACATTGGCCCAACTATTCACCGATGTTTGCCGTCACGGCGATTATGAATTATCTACAATGACGGCCGATTATAGACATTTAAGCCCTCTACACTATCGTGATTGCTTCTACTCACCCAACGCTACCCATTGTGAAGAGGGCCCATGAAAGTTATAGCATTCAAGTAGGTATTTGATGAGGAGACCTTGGTATCTGAAAGCAAAGAAAAACTTTTATTCTTCGTTTTATCGGTAAGGTTGGGTCGCCTAAGATCGGATGTGACATAAGATCGGATGCATGGAATAACTCGCAAACTAGGCAATATTCTCTACTGCTACCAACACTACTAGATCCGCCATTTTGTTCTGCCCCTCTCTTCACTCTGCGGCCGGCCAGCGACCAGACGGGACGTGTACACAGGTGATTCAGCAGAAAAGGTGTATTTTGTGGCGAAAATCGTCGATCCGATCTTACCTACAAAATTTTGATGGCTCATTGTGGAGAGTACTTTCATTGAAATAATGTAATTAATTATTTTGGGGCAGAATTAGCGAATCCTCTTTCCATCTGTATACTTTGATTACGCCTAGGACGTTCACAACCCAAGATCCGATCTTCCCTCCCAATGCCGAAGATCGGACCGAAGTTTAGCTCTTGACTGCGCCTTATGCAATAATGCGCAATAATTATTAACTTTTAATATATTTAACTATCCAATGACGCTATGACTATCAGACCTTAGGTACATTTTCATTATTTAGTCCTAGAACACGGAGGATAAAAGTTTGAGAAACTTAATTAGGATGAGGAGGGAAGACCGGACTAAAAAAACGCAATAAAAAAAAAACTTCTTTGTCAAATTTTTTGAGGAATTTCCTGACTCAATCATTGATGCTCAATGTATGGACGTAAGTCCGGATGTTTTCCTAATGTTAACATTATTATTAAGCGCATAGAAGTGAAGATACTACATAGTCCGATCTTCGGCCGAACTGTTATTTTCTTCACTATGGTAAGTCGAAAAAAGTCTGCTTTTTAGGCTCTAAATTTGCTTAGATAGATAGCATCTACGCAAACCAAAAAATTAGGGGTTAAACAATATTTCTTTGTCATCAATTTACAGTTGACCGCAACAGAAAAACGACATCGAATCATGAGAAATAAAATAAAAAATACAGTACGTATAAAATTTTCGGCATATGCGTCCGATCTTAGGCGACCCAACCTTATTCAATGTAGATTAATGCATCGCTCGAACGTTTTAGCAAATCGATTGTTATTTGTATTGGTTTGACAAGTATTGAATGTTGTTGAACCTTGACAGTTGACACTGATGTTATAATTATGTCACAGTATAAATAGAAACGTTCAATGAATTGATCTTCGTGCTTCTTTTAGTTTTTACAATTAAAGTAATGGCAGATATTTGTTGGTGGTTGTGAATTAAACTTTCACTGAAATTTTGAGTGGATTTTTCAACCTTATCATACATACACAATACCATTATGTGTTATTTTCTGTTTTTATCGAATATATTTCGCGATAATTATTAATTAGTTAAACTTAAGTATTATTTTTAATATTTTAATTTATCAACAATAAATTGAAACACGTACGTGATGATACGTTATAAAAATATTATAAAAAATTGAGGGTAGTTTGAATTGTAGGTACCCTCATAAGAAAATCCCACTGATTGACTGACAGCTGATAAGTAACATTCATATTATTTAGTTACAATGAAGACCAATCTAATAAGATTCAAGAAGTTACGTTTGTAAGCAAGATTATTCAATTATGATTAATAGGTATGGTAATTTGACTTATGTCCTACAATAGAATGTAAGTACCTGTTCAAAACACACGCTTATTATGTACATTAAAACGTTTCACATTTTATTTTCACACCAATTGTTCGATTTAATCGCCATCACGAAGAATTCTTACATCTTGAACGTCTTTTGTTCGAACATTCTATACGAGAGATACAGCTTGAGATGGATCTAAAGGAGAGCTTAAATGTAGGCCACAATTCAAATCTTAAGTACTGTATTATATTTAAGGGAGTTTCAAACTATATTCTCTGTTATAATTAAAAGCTTGCTATTATATGGGAGTTAGAAGTGACGCATAATTTAGGGTAATTTGCAAGTGCTTAATTATACAGTGTAGTATGTGTATTATGTTGTTTAGTAAATTTTAGATATAAAGATATCGAGCCTTAAAAAATGTATATTTATTGGGCCAATCATTTGTACAATAAAGAAATATCATGTTTCAATTCACGCGGGTAACACTAATATTACAACATTTAGTAATATAACTACATAAAAATTAGGAGTCACTTTCTATGTGAAGACTGGTTTCTAAATTCTAATAAAGCAATATTCGATCAGTTTTTGCTAAAAAGACAATTTTTATTTAATTTCTATTACAATGTATTTATTGAAGGATGAAAAAGTGTCACTCGAAGCTACGTTCTCCTTTTCTTATCCTATCACCTTCCAACACATCTAAATCCTTATGACAAATTTGAAATACTTTAAACATTGTTTCAAAATTTAATACACGTACACGGTTCAAATATTAAACTAACATTACTCCAAAATGTGCACATATATCTTCAGAAAGATGCACAAGTGCCTGCATCCTTGAAATATGGTTGGAAATAGGTTTTTAAAACACACTCTGGTTTAAATTTGTCCAGTAGTGTATGGAGTAAATGTGTTGATGATTGCTTACTTTTTAGGGTTCCGTACCTCAAAAGGAAAAAACGGAACCCTTATTGGATCACTTTGTTGTCCCTCTGTCCGTCCGTCCGTCCGTCCGTCCGTCTGTCAAGACCCTTTTTCTCAGGAACGCGTGGAGGTATGAAGCTGAAATTTATAACAATTACTCAGGTCTACTGTCCCTTGAAGCTGTGAAAAAATCAAACTTCTAAGCCAACGCAATCAAAAGATACAGCCGTTTATGCCGCAAATTTTCGACACTTGCAAGGGAATCAAAACCTACAGGGTGCTTCCCGTGAACTCAGAATCTTGAAATTTGGTACGAAGCAACGTCTTATAGCATAGATAAAGGAAAAATTACGAAAACCATAAATTTTTAGTTACATCACATACGGAACTCTCGGTGCGCGAGTCTGACTCGCACTTGGCCGGTTTTTTTTTGGATTGTTGAAGGTGTTTTAGATGTTATATGAATCGGTTTTAGTGTTTGTATGATTGATGAAGGGCTCATAAACTATATTTCGCTTTTATCTATACTGAATGTGAATACTGATATTATAAAGCAGAAGAGTTTGTTTGTTTGGTTTCGGTCTACTAATCTCGGTAACTACTGGTCCGATTTGAAAGATTATTTTCGGTGTTAGATAGCCCATTTATCGAGGAAAGCTATAGGCTTTTTATCATCTCGCTAAGACCAACAGGAGCGGAGCCACGCGGGTGAAACCGCGGAGCACATATTTGTTGTGCTAATTAAAAAATAATTATTTTAAACAGAATTAGTATTAGCTGAAAGACGCGGGTTGAAAATGAGAATTTATACATGTGTTGAACCTATCAAGTTATTGGTATTAAAATTAATATGTTTATGCATAAATATTTAAAGAATAAAAGAGATATGGTTCATTTTAAACAAACAATCTTTATACCTACCTCAAATATTAAAGTATCTGTTATTGAAAATCACTTCTTAACATAATATTATTTATACACAATAAAATCATATCCACGATCCACAACAAACTAGATCGGTATAATATTATATAAACAAATCATTATTCAATAATAATTATTATTCTTTTAATCTACCCTCAATAAATCAAAACAACAAAACTTACTTAATTTTCCTTCAATATTTGTTCCGAACTAAAAATTAAACAATACTCGATAATCCGAGGTCGATGCCCTCTCGAGGTATTATAAATCATTTGTATTTGTTCAATTTTCACACAAACTACATTGTACGTGACATGCTCGTGTTTCACGACCGATTTTTATATAAAACGCGTTATTTGCTTTGTGATTTTTGTATTCGATATTTGCAATTTATTAATATATTTTAAAGTTTATAAATCAATTTCCCTATTTAAATAATCAAAATTATATTGTTTGAAGCATGATTGAAGTGTATTAATAATTGTATAAAGCAATGAACAAAGCCAAACGCCGGCTATTGACGTCTAAAGATTATATTGGAATAATGCAAGTTTTACAAACATTTGCAGACATTCAAATTTTTATTTAATTTTAGGTGTGTTGTAAAATTAATCCTTAAAATTTTCTAACCGGAAAATTTAATTACAAATCTTTTCAAAGCCATTTGTGTTTTGGAGCCATGTTTGTTTACGCCTTTTTCCGAGTCAACAAATTCAGATGAATCCGTAATCAATGTGTGGAATCCTACCAATATTATAAATGTGAATTTTTGTATATTTGTTTGTTTGTTACTCCTTCACGTGAAATTGCTGTACCGATTTTCATAAATTTTGGCACAGACATAGTGGGTAACTTGGATTAACATAGGATAGTTTTAATCCCACGGGAACGGGAACTATTCCGGTTTTTCTTTTACTACGCAAGCGAAGCTGCGGGCCAAAAGCTAGTCTATATGTTAAAACGTAGTCTTTACATACGTATTTTAGGGACCCTCTACGTATAACTGAACTCAAACTCAAAACTCAAACATTCATTTATTCAATTAGACTACTATTTAGTAGCACTTTCGAATCGTCATTACATAGTATTTTTAACATTTACCACCGATTCGGAAAGCAGTATCTATGGAGAAGAATCGGCAAGAAACTCCATAGTTGCTCTTTTAAATAATGTCAATAAATTTACATAATATGTAACTTATATCTACCTAACTACATAATATGCCAAAGAACTGTCCTGTGGTGTTTACGCGACAACCCTCCATGGGTCTTTATCGTTCATATATTCCTGAATACTGTAGTACGCTCTCTGAACTAGTACATTTTTTATGTAAGTTTTAAATTTAGAACTACTAAACTCTTTAATATTGTGAGGAATTCTATTGTATAAGCGTATACCTTGACCCTTAAATGAATTTTTAACTTTAGCTAATCGGAAAAATGGCATTTCAATTCTATTCTTGTTCCTTGTGCCATAATCGTGTCTATCTCCTACTCTTGTGTGTAAGTCAGAGCTTTTGTGTACATGCAAAATATTATTAAATATATACTGTGATGGTACAGTAAGGATACCAGTATTCTTAAAATGATCTCTTAGTGAGTCCCGAGCACGTAAATTATATATAGAGCGAATGGCTCTTTTCTGTAAGATAAATATAGTTTCTATATCTGCAGCCCTGCCCCACAGTAGAATTCCATAGGACATAATGCTATGAAAGTAGCTGAAATAAACCAATCTAGCCGTATCTTCATCGGTGAGATGCCTTATTTTTCGGACTGCATATGCAGCAGAACTGAGCTTACCTGCAGCGGTGTTGACATGGGCTCCCCACTGTAGTTTCTCGTCCAATGTTAACCCTAGAAATACAGTAGACTCAGTAGGATGCAATACCTCCCCGTTCAAGGTAATATCTCTGTTCAACTTTTTTACATTAGGAAGTAAAAATTCAACACAAGTGGTTTTTTTGGCATTTAATAATAAATTATTGGCAGTAAACCATTCAGATATGTGTAAAAGAGCACTGTTCACTTCGTCAACATTTGGGTCATGCCTATCCACATTAAAAATTAATGAGGTATCATCTGCAAACAGAACTATTTCACACCTATCCTGCAAATAATAGGGAAGATCATTGATATATACCAAGAACAAGAAGGGACCTAAAATTGACCCCTGTGGAACACCAATGTTAATTGACGCACCGCTAGAATGTTCTCCATTAACAACTACAGTCTGTATCCTATCATGCAGGTATGACGCTATGAGGTTCTGGGCTTTTCCTTTAATTCCATAGTGATTAAGTTTACGTAACAAAGTACAATGTTCAACGCAGTCAAATGCCTTGGAGAGGTCACAAAATATCCCTAGAGCATTTTTTGAGTTTTCCCATGCCTTATATATATGTGTTAGAAGTGCAACTCCAGCATCTGTGGTTGAGCGCCCCTTTGTGAAACCAAACTGTTTGGTGTGCAGTAAATTATTAGATGCAAAATGACTACTCAATTGATTTAATATTAACTTCTCGAATACCTTACTTAATGTTGATAAAATAGAGATAGGTCTATAATTGTTACAGTCTTCTTGATCGCCCTTCTTAAATAAAGGTATAACTTTACTAAGCTTTAGTAAATTAGGAAATGTACCATAGTCACAACACTTATTAAATATGGAAGCTAAATTTTTCGCAATATTTTCTATTATATTATTAACTAAATTTACGGACATTCCCCAAAGATCACAAGTATTTTTAAGATTAAGCGTCTTAAAGGCAGTAACAATATCATTAGCAGTTACGTGTCGTAATTCAAATAATGTACTGCACTCCGCAACATGGTCCCTCAAAAAGGTCTCTGCAAGTGCTGAAGACGAATTTAAACTATTAGTAATAGTAGCAGGGACACTACTGAAGAATTCTTCAAAAGCAAGCGCAACATCAGCACTTTTGTCAATAACCCTGTCATTATTTACAAGTTTTATGGTATTACTTGATTTGCTTTTACCCATTTCACCATTAATAATTGACCAAACTGTTTTAACTTTATTATCAGAGTCGCGTATTTTTTCTTTGATATACAAACGCTTTGCAGTGAAACAAACTTTTTTAAAAATTTTTGAGTAATTTCTAACATAACTAAGAAAAGATGGGTCTTTATTATATTGCTTCATACCATATAATTCATAAAGAATGTTCCTGCACCTATGTATACTAGCTGTCGCCCATTTACTGAATGGTAAATCCTTGGTAATATTTAAAGATTTAACTTTAAATATTTTTTCAAATTCTTTATGTACTAAATTAAAAAGATTTTTAAACATTTCACAAGGACTATTAGGATAGGATTGATCATTTAGTACGGGCAGGTTTTTATTAATATTATTCCTAAATTTATTAATGCCTTTTTTAGTTATAGGCCTTACATTAATCCTTTTAAATGTAGGTATGCAATCCCATTCAAAAACTACTTTCTGGCCACAGTGATCCGAAGTCAATGTATTGAGAATATTTTTCTCTAAACAGATGCAGTCACAGTATATATTATCAATACAAGTTGCAGAAGTAGGTGTAATTCGTGTGGGTTCGTTAAAAAGTTTATATAGATTAAATGACTGAAACAAATTAACAATTCGTGTAGCCGTTTGTGTTTGTAAAAGTAAATCAATATTAAAATCACCACATACTATAACTTTTTTTTTACTCCTGCTTAGACGCTTTAATATTTCTTCCATGACTGTCTCAAACATATTATAGTCACTGGAAGGGGGTCTATAAACGCAAACAATAATATAACGCTCCAGCTCCACACAGGACAGTTCAATGGTCCGTTCTACAGAAAGACTAACAATGTCAGTTCGTTCTTTACATTTTACACTATCATGTACAAAAATAACAGAACCTCCGTGAATAGCCTGTGTCCTAAAGTGTATACTTTTTGATTTGTAATTTTCAATATTTACTAACGACTGACATTGTGTAAGCCAATGTTCTGTTACACAAAATATTTTAATATTGTTATCATTCAGAAACAATTCTATTTCTAACAATTTGCTAGCCAAGCCTTGAATATTTTGATGCACAATGGAAAAAGACTGCTTAGCTGTTGTCTTATATACTAGTTTAAATCTAGCTTAGGGCTAGATTGTCTGTCTACACTTAATCTAGGTTGATGTATAAAATTACTACTACATAAAATTATAGTAGATTGATGGTCTGATACCGAACATGTACCAGACTGGTTAATATTATATGCTATTAACATAGCAAGTTCACGCTTATATCTATATGGCAGATACACTGTATTCTTTGTCAAAGTAAAAGATTTAATACATGAGTTAATGTCAAAGTAAATAAATGCATCACGATGATGATTTGTTAGGTTATACAATTTTAAATTCATATTATGAATTAATCTATTTTGTTCTTGTGTTAAACCAGGTAGGTATGGCAAGGTACACAACATAAATTTACATTTAGTCTTACTACTAATATCTAACATTTTTTTTAATCCTACATCAATATCCTTATTATTTATATTTAAACTGTCCCCATATAATATAATTACAATATTATTCTTATTAAAGCTGAAATGATCCAGTGATTTGATTATATATTTAAATGAACTGTTAGGCGTACAAACATTAGTAACTTTAAGCCCTAAGTTGTTGAGCATAGCGCCAAATCCCTGACCAATATTATCTGACAACACAATTATTTCCTGCTTTGAAAGGTATTTAGTATTACTGGTTGGAATTGTGGTAGTGGGTTTAACACTATGTATGTCTGTGTAGTCAGGCTTATTGGGCGACGGTTGCTCACTGTCATTGTTTGAACACTGACATACATATTTATTGGTCAGCGACTCAAAACGATCCATATTCTCATTGCTCAACTGAATAAGGTAATCTGCCTCTTGAATATGCTCGTTAATTTGCATTTGGGCAGAAGGGTATTTCTGGTTCACATCAGTTAACATTTGACTTAAGGAGTCTATCTTCTCCTTAAGTTCAGTTGTTTCTACATCATATAAGATTTTATAGTATTTTAGATCCCTATGATATTTATCTAACTCCTGAACAAGGTTTATGTTGTCTTTCTTTAGTTGAACTATCTTTTTTAAAGAACTCTTTCTAACAATAGATTGCGTACGCTTGATGAACTTACTTACTCTAAGAGATTTTTTTAACTTCTTATGCGAAGAGAAATTGATTTTTTTAAAGTTTATAGAGCCACTTAACTGTCCACATTCAATTAATTCATCATGAAGACTACTGTGGTACATATATCGTTGTTTTCTTATTACTCCAGATTGTTAAATCTCTTTCATTATTACACGCAAGAACGCAGGTGAGAGTCGTTAAATAAAGTTCAATGTCTTCCTCCACACAGGCTTAGTATACATATAGGTATAGAATATAGATATAAGATACGCTTTGCAATAACTTTCAAGTCTTTACAAAGGATATTTGCTACTGAAAAAAGGATACGTGTAAGGATTAACATCCCCAATTTAAATATTAGGCATGTTACCTACATGAAAACCAGTTGTATTTTTATATGTGAATCCAAGTTACCCTCTACATGTGTGCTAAATTTCATTGTAATCGGTTTAGTACAAAGGACATTTGCTACTGAAAAAAGGATACGTATAAGGATTAACATCCCCAATTTAAATATTAGGAATGTTACATGAAAACCAGTTGTATTTTTACGAAACGACTGACTGGCAAGAGGCATCTGATCACTTTTTATTTAAGACTAGCCTTTTACACGTAGCTTCGCCCGCGCCGTCTTAAACTCAATAAATTATATACTAAAACCTTCCTCGAAAACCGAACTATCCATCAGTGAAAATATAATGAAAAACGGTGCTGTAGTTATTGAATTTGAATACAACAGACATGAGACAACCTGTTTTTTTTTTCAATAAAACAAAGATAAACATAGGCACATATAATAATCAATACAGTACAAATAGCTACACAGCATAGGCAATATAAGCCTAAATACCAAAGAATAAAGCGTTACTTAAAAGAGTCAACGACCGAGCCGTACGGTGCGTGTTAATAAATTTGGTAATCCACGGAAAGCTATGCGGAAATTGAAAAGCCAACATGCCTACTATTTTTAGGGGCTCCCAATCCACAAATGAACGTTTCTTTTTGCTCTTTACTTGTTTACGGTTCCTTTCCAGAAAATGAGTAATGTTTTTAGATGCATAATGCATATACCTATGTGGTTAGTTTATGGTTTGTATGCTAGTTACTTTTTGCCTTGTAATTACGTATGATAAAAGTTTGAATAGATAAATGGTGCAACAACACTATACTTAATGTCTGTTTAAAAATTACACTACTGTTTAAATTAGTCTGAATTACAGAATATAATAATTATGTGATCGCGACACAGTAAAAACTGGCTTGATATTAATCTTATCGTTAAACTCGTAATAGTGCCTAAATTGTATCGTGTTAAAGAAAAAAAAACGAACTGCCTACTAATTTGTAAGTATTTATTACGTTATTTACAAAAATGATAGTAAAATAAGGTTTATTTGTATTTGTATCACTCCCATATCCTATCTATATTTACTACTGTAATTTCTGGCTATACCTATTACCAAATACAGGTACATATAGGTACACAAATCAGATATTTTGAGTGGTTCTCAGATCTGAGCACGTCTCTTTATAGATATTACACAATATGTCTTTGATTTCTCAAGGAGCTTCGGGCAATCATTCATAAAGGAGATATTCACCATATCAAAGCCATGTGATATTTAGTCGTTTCTGGTTTGACGATGTTCTATAATAATAATAATAATATCGAAATATAGTACATACTTACTTGTTTATTTAACACTGCGTCATAAGGGAAACAAATTTATGTCCGTGTTAACATTCCTCACGAACACAGCCATACATACTGTCGTAGGACGATATTATTGCACAAATTATTCTCCACTCACCCGCAATATTTTACTTTTTTTGTCAAGGTGTACAAGTTTATAACATTATGTTAAAACATTAGAAGTGAATTGTAACAATTCTTTGAAATAAATATCTCTAAATCTATCTATGGTTCACGCTATATAGTAACACCATAATTAACTTCCAAGGGCTAATATAAAATACGGAAGTTTTCACAGCTCAGATCGCATGCGGTTCGTTTTCATCACGCCTACGTTATCAATACATCGCTTATCAAATGGCCTGACCTTTGTTACCGGCTCGTTCACGCATTTTCTTTTTAATTCTTTCTATAATTAGATATTTTAGACTGTTATTTTTATGCTATTTTACTGTTATTTTTTTAATGCTTCGTATTTTAAGGTAGGTACCTGTTTTTATAATTAACCTTAACTCTTGTATCTGTTGCACAGTCTGTTGTTTGTTACATATTTAGTACTAGCTTTTCGCCCGCGGCTTCGCCCGCGTTTTCAATGAAAAACCCGCATAGTTCCCGTTCATGTCAGATTTTCGGGATAAAACCTATCCTATGTGTTAATCCATGTTACCCTCTATAATATTATGTTTGCTAAATTTCATTGTAATCGGTTTAGTAGTATTTGCGTGAGAGAGTAACAAACATACACACATACATCCATCCTCACAAACTTTCGCATTTATAATATTAATAGGATTAGTAGGATTTTCAGTTAGTATTTATTGAATATGTTTTTTTCGTATTTACGTTGTAAAATGTCGAATTTGAAAAAGTAACGAGCTTACAAGCGTAGGTACGTCGGTAAAATATATTTTATAGCATTCAGCTGTGCTCCGTAAAACTAACCGTTAGTTATAGATTTAAAAATGTAAAACATTCTCCTTTCAATGGCCATATCATGGTTCATAATTGATGCTTTTAAATGTTATGACATGATTTTCACTATTTTTCTTTAGCATAGAAATACTAAAAAACGACGTGTGGCCGCGGTAAAGCTATTTATTTTTTTATTTATATTAATTATTTATTTTTTACAGGGTGATCTCGGCGGCATAGACGCTAAATACGATGTTGCCATATCGACATGTTGCGGGGCGTTAGACAACATAGTAGTGGATAGTGTGGACACAGCGCAGGAGTGTGTCGAGTTTCTGCGCAGGAACGATATAGGGCGGGCAACATTCATTGCGCTCGACAAACAGCAACACTTGGTGAAGAGTTACGAGAGACGGACTGTTTTGTAAGTTTTTTTGTCATCACGATGATTGAGACCATCATCACCATTGACTTCATCCCCTTCAACCTCTTCATCCCCTTCAACCTCTTCAACCCCTTCAACCTCTTCATCCCCTTCAACCCCTTCAACCTCTTCATCCCTTTCATCCCCTTCAACCTCTTCATCCCCTTCATCCCCTTCAACCTCTTCATCCCCTTCAACCTCTTCATCCCCTTCATCCTCTTCATCCCCTTCAACCTCTTCATCCCCTTCATCCCCTTCAACCTCTTCATCCCCTTCAACCTCTTCAACCCCTTCAACCTCTTCATCCCCTTCAACCTCTTCATCCTCTTCATCCCCTTCATCACCTTCAACCTCTTCATCCCCTTCAACCTCTTCATCCCCTTCATCCCCTTCATCCTCTTCATCCTCTTCATCCCCTTCAACCTCTTCATCCCCTTCATCCTCTTCATCCCCTTCAACATCTTCATCCCCTTCAACATCTTCATCCTCTTCATCCCCTTCATCCCTTCATCACCTTCAACCTCTTCATCCTCTTCAACCTCTTCATCCTCTTCATCCCCTTCAACCTCTTCATCCTCTTCATCCCCTTCAACCTCTTCATCCCCTTCATCCCCTTCAACCTCTTCATCCCCTTCATCCTCTTCATCCCCTTCAACATCTTCAACCTCTTCATCCCCTTCAACATCTTCAACCTCTTCATCCTCTTCAACCTCTTCATCCTCTTCATCCCCTTCAACCTCTTCATCCTCTTCATCCTCTTCAACCTCTTCATCCCCTTCATCCCCTTCAACCTCTTCATCCCCTTCATCCTCTTCATCCCCTTCAACATCTTCAACCTCTTCATCCCCTTCAACATCTTCAACCTCTTCATCCTCTTCAACCTCTTCATCCTCTTCATCCCCTTCAACCTCTTCATCCTCTTCATCCCCTTCAACCTCTTCATCCCCTTCATCCCCTTCAACCTCTTCATCCCCTTCATCCTCTTCATCCCCTTCAACATCTTCATCCTCTTCATCCCCTTCAACATCTTCAACCTCTTCATCCCCTTCATCCCCTTCAACCTCTTCATCCCCTTCAACCTCTTCATCCCCTTCAACCTCTTCATCCCCTACATCCCCTTCATCCTCTTCATCCTCTTCATCCCCTTCAACCTCTTCATCCCCTTCATCCTCTTCATCCCCTTAAACCTCTTCATCCCCTTCATCCTCTTCATCCCCTTCATCACCTTCAACCTCTTCATCCTCTTCAACCTCTTCATCCTCTTCAACCTCTTCATCCTCTGCATCCCCTTCAACCTCTTCATCCTTCATCACCTTCAACCTCTTCATCCTCTTCATGATCTTCCCTTTCATGCTCTCCGTCCTCATCATCTTTACTAGCTATTTATTTTTAATAATTAATGCTATGCCTTCAAGCCACACCTCCGCCCGTCGGAGTGGGGAGCGTGAGGTTTTTTCGTTACGGAATTTCTCGATTCAAGGCCCGCGATAGAAGCTATGCAATAGCTTAATAATTTATTTATTACAGATAAATTGCAGTTTTGTTAATACCTAAGCGTTTGATACCTATTTATGTGTACATCATTTTTACGCTATAAAAATAAATTTTAGGTCTTTAGCCAGGTTTTACATTAAAAATGCATTAGTTGAACGCGAGAAGCAATTTCACGGAAGCCTACTATTTATGCCCTACCTCGCGGGTATAAATCAAATAGTGAACTTTACTTCGAACTTTTTAGTAAATTTTACAAAATGCATAATATCGGTAATGGTTAGTTTATGTTTAGTTTAAGCATAGTTTGCCGGCAACAAAACTTCATATTATAACAAAAGCCAGTTACTGAATTGAAAATTGATTTGATTATGGTTAATTGAATTAGCTTATGTACTTAACACACAAGAAACTATTTTAGCAGCATTTAAGCATTGTTTGAAACATTCTTAACGTCAAATACTTAAATAAGAAACCGGCCGTATAAAAATTTTTGTTTAAGCTTTATTGGTTCAAATAACATGCTTCTGCAATAGATAGATCATACAATCTAACCTTTATGCATATATATAATAGAAGTATGTTTATTTGTTAAATACCACCCAGAATATTTTAAAAAGAAAGGAGAAGTAAATTCGCATATGTTAACGAGGTATCAAAATAAACTGCACTTTCCAACATGTAGAATAAATCAAGCAAAAAATAGTGTGATATTTATGACTATTACAATATATAATAAAATACCGGATAACTTTAAGGATCTCCCAGTAAATATATTTAAGAAGAAACTGACGAAATGGTTAATGGAGAAACAATTTTATGATATTCAAGAACTTATTACATTGCGGAATCTGTGACAAGGAAGAATTAGTGACGTTTAACAATAGTGATTAGTGACGCGAAGAATTTGTGTAGTGTTGGTGTAGTGTAATTTAACTTATTTCCATTTAAATATTTGCACACCCAGAAAATGGGTAGAATGTATTAGCGCGTTAACATTGTAATAACACCTTTTTTGTAACTACATTCTTGTAAATAAATGAAATTTGAATTTGAATTTGATTACACACATTTCACTGTGACTATACTACCTATTTGGTGTGAATTATTACAATATTAATTTAATGGCTCAGATTAACCGCTTTCAAAAGTCTGTACAACACATCTTCTTCTTCTTCTTATATATAAAAATGAATCGCAAAATGTGTTGGTAAGCGCATAACTCGAGAACGGCTGAACCGATTTCGATAATTCTTTTTTTATTATATTCCTTGAAGTACGAGGATGGTTCTTATGTAGAGAAAACGTAAATATTATGTACCACGGGCGAAGCCGGGGCGGACCGCTAGTTTTAAATAAAACCTTATTAACAACTAGCTTTCCGCCCGCGGCTTCGCCCGCTTTGTCTAAAACATAATAAATTAGATACTAAAACCTTCCTCTTGAATCACTCTATCTATTAAAAAAAACCGCATCAAAATATGTTGCGTAGTTTTAAAGATTTAAACATACAAAGGGACACAGGGAAAGAGAAAGCGACTTTGTTTTATACTATGTAGTGATATACAAATTAAAGAACTTACAATCCTCAAAGCATTCCATAATAATATGTAACGCAAGCAATTTATAACGAATACCCAGGAATAAACTATATGAAATCCTTTAAACGATAAAGGTGTGCCACGTCAAACCGCTTTGTGTTAACAGACTTTTTGGAAACAATCCGACATGGCCGCCTTTGTTCTAGAATGTTCTATAGTAGCGCGAAATGCACGTTTCTTTTAAATTAATATCGATGGTGTTAGAATGGTGTTTTAGTAATACATTTTTATAGGGGAATTCGTGATATAGTTTTAGTGACTTACCTAAATGATATAAAAATATATCGTAGGTAGATATCATATAGGTACGTTTTTCAGAGACTATCAAAATATGATAATGTAACAATTCGATCAATATATATGACTCAAATGTTATAATGATCTCACATATATCATAAATTTATTCAAACATTTCCGAATATATGCTTGCCATACCCGGGAATCGAATCGACTAAAACAAAATTGATGAATCAAATGAAAGGAAAAGCATGTACCTACCTGCATTATAGAATTTTATCAGCACATTGTAGGTACTAAGAAAAAATACGTCTACTTTAAAAAAAATACGTTTCAAAAATTCCGACTTCATTCCCATGCAAAAAGTATTAAATAAATATTAAAATCTAATTTGCCCTCGCACTCCCAAATGAAATTCTCATTAAAATCATAAAACTTTTAAACATTCCACCTTATTCCTCATAAAACTCTTTCCAAATTGAAACACTTGATAAAACAATTACCCTTATATCAGTGCGAAAAAACTTGGAAGTTAAATTAAGTGCTGAAACTTTTGTGTATTTTAAAAAGGTTCAAACATTTTCCGAGAGCTATTTTAATGAATGGCCGTCAATTTGGACCGATTGAAATTGTTTTTACAACCCGTTGAATTGTAGATGAGGATGGCGGAATCCTAATTTTGGTCGGTTTTTTATTTGGAATTGCCATCTTTTGTTGTATAAGAACGACGTAATTTTGTTTCTAGGGTTTGCTTGTTATTCTTTATTAATAAAAGAAACGGTTTTTAAATTAAAAGAGAGTTTGTTTGCAAACGCTTTGAAAACCTACATGTGTTAAAAAAAGAATAGTAAAATATTACAATGTTTACTATACCTACCTACTGTGTTTCTCATATCAATCTAACTGTTATAAAGTTTACAGTACCTTATCTTACAAACATTGTTGTTTTAAACATTTTGTATAGAAAAACAAATCATCCGTTATATAATATAAGCTAAGCAACTTCATTTTATTTATACCTACCTAGGTACCTATCCAACAGCGTATAATGAATCGAAGCATAACAATATTGAAAAAGCTTCGAGTTTCACAAATCTCAAGGTTTCGTGGAACAAAAACTATCGTACAATAGACCTTTATGATTGTCACATCTAGTATGCTCACTGAATTAAATAGAAATGGAGAAACACTCAAAAATAATTGGGTTCACGGAACGAAAAACTGTTCACGGGAAATCTCCGTTTGTTTACATAAAGTGCAATGATGAAACATAAACACGAGATCATTCAAACAGATATTATTTATTTACTACAAATGCGCATTTGAATCGGAATATAACAATTATAAGGTACAGGTTGATAAATCAGCTTTGCTGAAAACAAACAATAAACTGTTGTTGTAGCTCTAATAACGCATGTAAAATGTTTCAGAGTTAAAAATCTATAGGTAACCCATAATTATTATTCACAATATGGGCTCTACTTCTATAATACGTGTCCATATTCGAGCAATAACTTGTATTATTTAAATGATTCACTCTCTCCCCCAGCGTTGTTGGCTTGTATTTATCGTGACAAACATAGCCTATTTCACTTATATCAAGCTTTGATTTCTTGATAAAAGCTGTCTTCATAAAATTTCAAATCAATGCAGTGATTGAGGCCTGAAAACTTATAAAAATAGAATTATTTTGCTCATTAAAATCACAATTCAATCTAAACTATAACATCAAACACTTACAAAGATAAATATCAGCGTATTATAACAATTTGCTACCATATTAAATATAAAGAACGTCAATATAAAATAAAGAAAACTGCAATCTTCGCAAGTTCTTTGAAACGTTCCGACCTGATAGATACTACGTGACTCGCCTCTCTATTCGAGCAAAAACTTTTTATTGTTTCCACGCTTAAATTAGACGTGCAAATTGAATATCGGTTAGTTATTATAGAATGTTATAAGTAGATATTGGCATTTTTTTCAGAAGATAGGTTTTGCAAACTGCTGAAATATTCTAAGTTTTAAATATTGGAAGAACACATTCTTTGATGTTTCTTTCGAAGAATTCCTAAACTACATTTGATAAAAAAAAATTTAATAACAATCTTTTTGGTAATTATAATAATATGTTCGACAAAAGCATAAAGTGCTCGTATATAAAGGTCTAAAGATCCTTTAAATATTCTCAATTACATGCATGATGAACAAAGTTGTCTATTTGAAGAATTGCGATTAAAAATCAAAATGCATACCATTTAGACCTTCTTACTTTACATCCAAATCCTTATTCCTTTGTTCTCCTACAAACACCTACATTACCTAAATTTCAACGCAAAAATATCCCCAATAAAATCTAAACTCCAACAAACATTACCCCATTCTATTCCCACAATATTTTATAACTTACAAAAACCGCATAA
Source organism: Colias eurytheme (assembly GCF_061535395.1). Lineage (NCBI taxonomy): Eukaryota > Metazoa > Arthropoda > Insecta > Lepidoptera > Pieridae > Colias > Colias eurytheme. The sequence goes on from NC_143001.1 coordinate 4,298,481, forward strand.
ACATTTATGAAGAGAGCATGAGCAGTAATGTACCCATGAAAGATTCAGCCTCATATGGTTGAGGAGGATTAATAAGGTCTAGATTAAATTCGCATTATTTAATTCAACGCAGTAGTTCCTCTGCTCGCTTTACCGTTGTAACTCACAAAGACGGTATGGTGACTAGAAATTTAGAGCTTTAGGGACTGTATATTAAGTATACTACGCTTTTTTTAAAGCCTAATAAATTAAATACTGAAACTTTCTTCGAAAGCCACTATATCTAATAATAAAAACTGCATCAATATCCGTTACATAGTTTTAAATATTTAAGCACACATAGGAACGGACAGACAGCGACAGCGACTTTGTTTTATACTGTGTACTGATGGTCCCACTGCTTTTATCAACATAAACTGCTAACAACGTTGTTTAAATTCATTGTTGAGCGATCTTATTCATTCGTTCGATAAAAATAACGTAATATTTGAACATTTAAGTTCTCGTTAAACAGGTCTGTTCTTGTACTAAGAAAAAGACTGGTTAATTATTTGCATTTTATGGTTTCATGGTACTTCAACTTTCATAACATTTTATATCGCATAAAACAACTTACTAATTAATTTAACAAGTTCTGTGTGCTATGAATTAATAATTAAATAAATATTATTAAAAATTTATGCAATATTTAAATAAACCATGGCAACCCTACGTGTTTTAAGCCTCAGTTTGCATTTACACCGCTATATACACGCGCATTATGAAAAATCTCTCTCTGCAATGAAAACTCCATTTTAGGTGCAGTTCTAACTTTTTTCTTTCACAACTGATTTACTGTACGTAATATATTTTGCATATTTTCCAAGCGCCGTATTTTTAACTTCCGCCTCCCGAACTTTATTTTGGTTTAAATTTCAACTATAAGTGGATTTGTAAGGAACGTTTATTCTTTCTGAGGTTTGAATTGTTTTGTGATTGGCGGCCATCTTTTTTTTTATTGAGAGCGTTTTGTTTGTGAACACTATAATAAGAATTAAGAAAACTTGGATATGAAGGTATGTATTTAATAATAATTAAGAAACAAAATTTACATGAAAATATATATTAAAATAACACATAAAGAGTAAAGACGATTTCTGCCCCACAACAGATTGCCTTATTAGTCATATTTATTTTTTAAATGGAATTGAAATAAGGCTTTTTTAACTATTGTACTTATATGTATACAAATGCTGAAATTTTTGAAACTCGTAACTATAAACAAGTAGGCTGAATTGTAAGCTGTTGATACAATTTGAACAAGAATAATTTGCCATATTATTTATGAACAATTCAGTAACACATTTTATTTACTTCAAAATAGTACGTAAAACAGTAGTTAGCCGCAAAAGCATAAATTGGTTTGGAGATTATTGTATTTAGTATAGTTAAGTCAGCTAGAAATAACATTATGTTCAGTTATTTCTCAGAAAGCGAGTTTATAAGCTATTACAACAATTTGCAATTTAGATTTCACTAATAAGATAACCCTATTTAATTATTTAATGCGTAGTTAATTTTGATTAAGCTTTGAACATGATTTAATGTGCTTTCATTTGCATAACTTATACTAATACTAATATTATAAATGCGAAAGTTTGTGAGGATGTGTGTGTGTGTGTGTTTGTTACTCTTTCACGCAAATACTACTGAACTGATTACAATGAAATTTAGCATAGATTTGGATTAACACATAGGATAGGTTTTATCCCGGAAATCCCGCGGGAACGGGAACTATGCGGGTTTTCCTTTGAAAACGCGGTCGAAGCCGCGGGTGGAAATCTAGTAGGTACTAATATAAAGTAAAGATAGTAGCTTAAAATGGTATAATCATGCATTGGTTTATTATTATTAAATATTTTATAATGGATTACTTTGAACCGAGATGTCAGAGGCATAAAAATCAATCTAAATATATTTAGAAAATGCACCACTGCAAATACTTATTTATTTCTAAAAAAACATATTGTCTTTTTAAAACGACTTAATTATTTCATTCACCGTTAAATCTTCGAAGAAGATCCAGAAATTTCAGCGATAGCTTCTTTGAAAGCATATTTCTTGAAAGTAAAGTCATTCTTAGTGCATCACGATTTAAACATCGACATCACAGCAGTTGCCAAGGAAAATGGACATGAAAACTATTCGCGAGCATTTAAAGTGCTGCCACAGTAAATAGAATACAACCAGTAAAGTAACAAAAATAAATGGCTCACACACAAACATGTGCATCGACAAGACTCGTAAGCAGTATTTGCGGTGTTGTCGGTAGCGAGTGCCCTCTTCAAACAAAGATCACGAAACGTCCTCGTTCAACGGCCGCCTTATTTTGCGTCAAAGTTATAGCGTAGTAACAAGTTTAAGACTTACAAAGTAACAACCCTATTGCTTCAATCGTGCGTAAATAAGTATTTATTGAAATGGATTAGTTACCTTACTGTTCGCATTCTATTTACTGTGGCACCACTAATAGCAGAGCGGGACAAAAAATAGATTACACAGTACTTAGCTGAGTGGGAGAAAGACAAAAAACGATTGAGTAACTATGAGATGCAGAGTAACGAAGCAATGTATCTTGTTTATTGGGTTTAAAAGTTTTTCTTGGGTGAGTATTGACTTATGAAGTTATATCGTGCAGCTCGAATAAACTTGCTTCAAATGTTTATTGAAGGTTTGTTGCAGTTTCAACTTTTATATACTGTAATTTATCTTGAACTAGTTTTTTCCGTAGAAGATGGGTTGTATTGAAAAGTAGAGTAAAAGTAGAATTTACTGCTTGAGAATTGTTGGGAAGAAATTAAATATTAATTTGCTCAAAGTGATCTCTTTTAATTCACCGATCTTTTTATGACGTGGATATTGGTATTCAATTGCATCTTAAAAACTGATTGGATTGGATTAATTGTATTAATTGGATTAAGTACGTATTTGATTCTGTTTTACTTTCAATTGTTAATATTAAGACAAAAAAGGCATTGTTTTAATGTATTAAGGGAATGTAACATCGTAAATATAAACTATACCAATTAAAAGGCAGATTTTGTAAAAATATTAGCAAGTACACATTGGTTCAACAAAGGAAAAAGTTAATCCATATTAAACGCAGCACTTAAAACACTATTAATTCCCGACTTATTAGCATTCACGGACAAAACTAATCACTCTGTAGGCAATAAATCACGGCATTTCAACTATTTTCCAAGCAATCACCGCAAGATTGAACTAAAGAGGGCCATTAGTCAGTGGCGAGCATATATTATATGCCCAATTAGACGCATTGATATCCGGCTGCGATAACATGTTAAGATTGTGGAAACACACGGGCCCTTATTGCGTGAAAGAACGTAACTTTTATTTTGAATGCGATGGGGGAAAGTATTCTCACAAACAAGCATCAAAAACCTTTATTCTTCTATCAATATCATTAGCATAGAAAGAAAAGTAAAAAAATAATCAATGTAATAATATCTAGCAAAAGAATCAGATACCATTGAAGCTACTAGACGGATGTCCGTCTATTAATAATTGTATAAAATCGGCTTAGTAGAAATGCAAGTAAATAAACACGAATTAGCATCAGGTATAAATCTGTAAATAATAGAATTAGTTTATGATAAGAACAGAGGAATAACCATTTTTATTAATTGTTAGATTTATATTATTTGTCCACACTTTGAAAAGCAGAATAAGTATTTAATGTATCGAAAATGTTTAAACCTTGTTTAAACTGATTGTAAAGAAAATTCTCGAGGTCGTAACAAGTTTGCCGGGTCACCTAGTTATACTCTTTTTATAAATTGGAAAATTTTCTCAAAGATTTATATTTTAAAGTTGAAAGATGTCGCTTGATTATTTATATATTTTGTTAGTTCAACTCAGTACTGATCGGTCTAACATACTGTAAAATATATATCTAATTAAAAAAAGAACGTGTGTGCCGAGTACGTGTCAGAAGTGAAACTTCATTAGCAAGATTCAAAAATACCATCCAAAAAAATAAAGATCAAAAGATACTAAATGACGTGACGGTATTGCCATGAAGCGACCTTCAAATTTTACTCTCAACGCGCCTAAAGAAGTTCAAAAATGAATCGAATGTTAATATCTATAGATGTTTTGTTACACACAACTGATTGGCTGCATTTATGTATTTAAAAATATAAAATCTCTATCCGTATAGACTAGTAAATAATAAGCCTTCCTCCTTTTTACTACATTTTCTAAGGACAAAACAATGTGTATTTAGGTTTTACATATTCTTTTACACGTTTTTATTCAACTTAAAGTACTGTATGTTTAATTACATGCCATGTCATGTTAATCCTGTGTTACCTAATGTACATTGTATGGTTTATGGCTTATATACGTAAAATAAGAATATGCTTCGAAAATTTTGCCCATAAATATATTGCAAAACTAGATTTCCGCCCGCGGCTTCGCCCGCTTTTTCTAAGGAAAACCCGCATAGTTCCCGTTCCCGTGGGATTTCCGGGATAAAACCTATCCTATGTGTTAATCCAAGTTACCCTCTATATGTGTGCTAAATTTCATTGTAATCGGTTCAGTAGTTTTTACGTGAAAGAGTAACAAACATCCATACAAACTTTCGCCTTTATAATAGTATTAAGATAAATATTAAGTAAACCAAAAACGATATCTTATCTCCTATACATTAAAAACATAATATGACAAATTTTCACTGCACGATTTATTATTAACGTAAGTAAAAGTTAACATAATATTTATTGATTATATAAATTTAATTGATAATAAAGGGGTAGTATTTAAACGAGTGACTGTAAATTAAAGGTTTAGTTAACAAAAATAATAAATTGGGGCAACAGAATTACTAAGTGAGCGACTGACTGCGAGCGATGAAAAATTAAAAGATCAGCAACTAACAAACATTCATTTGCGTTACATAAAATACAAAATGAGCAGCTTCATAATATTTGAGCGACCTAATATTAATTGTTTGAATGACAAAATTACGTCTTGTATTATATTCATTATTTGGCATATGATTTATTTATACTGAGTGGCATTTTATCTTAATCGAGGTATTTCGAATAGAAAAATCACTTTGAAAAATACTATAATGGACAGAGTAGTTACTATCAGTTCAATTTGATTTTGAAAGTTTTATAAAATAACTATTTGAACAATTTATTTTAGTGTTTTAAGTCGCTCTAGATGAGCGTAATTTAGTCGCTCACTTAGTAATCTATTCGCTCAACTAGTAATTTAGTCGCTCATATAGTAATGTAATCACACAGTTAGAATTCTAATATATCAAATGGATTAATCACAATCCTCCTTTAGTACGCTCAATCTGTATTTTATTATCAACTAATTTTCGTTGCTTGTTTAGTTTATTTGTCGATTACTCAAATTCATACCGCTCAAGTTATTAAATCAGTATCTCATAATCAGTCGCTCACTTTATTTTCAGTCGCTCGTTTTATTATTCCCCATAATAAAGTGTATCAGGGTAATAAATACCGTCAATATATTTAAAAAAATACTGAATTATTAAAATAATAAAACCATTTTGTATTAACAATTACCAAACCTGTTACCGAATATCCGCTATTCGAATATGATTTTATAAAATGATAACCGTGTCATTTCTATGTAAATTTCAGATAAAATATTCCGACGAACATTAAAATTCTTGACGCATTAAGTTGGAAATTATATCGGGGTAGCGATTTGAATTTTAAATAGTTTCAAATTATGTATCGACGGTATGAATTTCACGATATTGATTTATATAATCATTTGTATTCCGTAAGCATGTAGGAATATTTTATTGGTAGCTTTTGATAGTAGTTTTTAGCTTTAAAAGTGTCTGTGTGAATATACAAAAAACATTTGACTGTTATCACATCCTTTTGAAACTACCAAATGTGTCAGTTTGTACGTTTAAAAACTTCTCTCAACGTAATGGCGTAAAAATATAAATATAAATTGATACAAAACGTTAATTCTTTAAAGTGGAAATACAACCCGCTAATAAATATCTTCGTCATGAAAATGAAGGTTCCTGTAAAAATCTACTTGGACTTACCGTCTACGGTAACTCATAACTGACGATTTCAATCTGTAAATATATATTATAAAGCTTTTTTAATATAGAGCTTCTTTGTTTGTTTGGTCAAACGCGCTAATCTCGGGAACAACGGGCGCGATTAAAAAAATTATTTTAGTGTTAAATAGTCCATTTATCGAGGAAGGCTATAGGCATATGAACAGAGAAAACCGTGGAGCATTTGAATAATAATATGTCAATGTCTATTCTTTTTAATAGTAGCCATCATGCAATCAAAAATAATGATCTGCATTACGCAACCATTGAGTAACAAATGAAAAATCTTAACAAACACCTTAACAATCTAAAAACGTATAAATAGGTATATTGTCTTAAATCGTAAGCGACTGTAACAATAGGCGTTCGTTTCAGTACTTACTTAACGAGGAGCATTGTCTTACCATCGAATAAATGACTGCATCAGTAACAAAGACCCATTAAAAAGCTTTAAATATACAAAAAAATACGTACTTGCAGTCCGTACATTGCCAGAATACTTAACAGTTCCGTTATACGCCACAAAACAGTAAATAGAAACGATTTTCATAAAAGTTTATTCTACGTAATAGTGCATTGTGCCAGGCAAAAAAACTTTTTGAATTTGTCAAATATTTTCAGTAGATAATAAAAATGTATTCAGTTTTGTTTGCTTTACATTAAAACTAAAATGAAAATTTAACGTATCTCATGATTATGGAAAAGAAGTACAGCTGTACATTAACCGACGTTTAAGATTAAGTGTAAGATTTATTTATAACTAGCGGTCCGCCCCGGCTTCGCCCGTGGTACATAATATTTACGTTTTCTCTACATAAGAACCATCCTCGTACTTCAAGGAATATAATAAAAAAAGAATTATCGAAATCGGTTCAGCCGTTCTCGAGTTATGCGCTTACCAACACATTTTGCGATTCATTTTTATATATAAGATAAAATAATGAGCAACAGTTTCAGTACAAAATCCTGTCTTTTAAATTACCTACCAAACATAACCTTCCTCACTAACCTTCTTCCTAAAGACGGCCGTCACTATAATATTTTAAGTATGAAAACTATTATCAAACAGAGCACGTATACACGTAGAGTTCTTTCAAAATTATCTCATATCTCTGACAAATGATATCAGACACTGTTTCCTGCAGTTATGTCTTTGTATTTCTGACTTATATACAAATTATAATGCATTCAATTTTACGATAAAAACATTCACAGTTGAATAAAAATACCACAAAGAAAGGATAAAGTGCTATCCAACACTTCATCTGAAATTACACTTTCACAATAAAAACGTCCAACAAACACTCAAATAAAAAGCAATTGTGAAATAATTCCAAAATAAATTGTCAGTTGAATCAAGCTTTCGCAGTATCTTAAAGCGGTGGAAAAACATGAAAATTTCGTGATTAAAATCTCCAGTGCTGTAATAAATTAAAATGAAATGAATGAAATTAATATAAAACTCAAGGCCTGCGAAATGCACGACGCAAAGGATTTCTGCTTTAATCCAAATTAATTCGGTGACATTTTTTTATATCCTTACTCTTTTTATCACTTTATTTTAAACGATATTTAAATTTTAAATTACTTTAAACGATGGGAATTTGAGTAAGTAATGTAAAGAAAGTGTACAATATTAGAGCTAAGAAGACAGATTTTATGTATAGGCCTATCCATACTAATATTATAAATGCGAAAGTAACTCTGTCTGTCTGTCTGTTACTCAATCACGCCTTAACTACTGAACCAATTTGCATGAAATTTGGTATAGAGATATTTTTTATCCGAGAAAGGACATAGGCTACTTTTTATCCCGGGAAATAGGATAGGTTTTATCTCGGAAATCCCACGGGAACGGGAACTATGCGGATTTTTCTTTTACTGCGCGGGCGAAGCTGCGGGTGGAAAGCTAGTATTTTTATAAAGCGCAAATTGAAATAAGGTTAAATTTGAGAGTATTATTCCACTTCAATTATAAAATGGAAACCTAAATCCTTTTAAAAACCACTTTAAACTTAACGTAATCCTATTTAATAACTGTAAATCAGTTTATTTGTATAATAAAATAGCTTCACACCAATTTTAAAATATTCCCGCTGTAAAAGGCAATTTTACCGCTCTCAAAACCAAAGCCACGTGAAAATTAAAAATCGACTACAATTTACATAAAACGCGAAGCAAATAAACAACTCATTTAAATTTTAACTAAATCTCAGTATTTTAAATGCATCTAAAATCTTTTGTTGGTCGCTGTGAACGACTGAAATTGCCAACTTGCGTATATTTTTCTGAAACATTATGCAAATACGTTAAATAAAAAATGTATTCGGTTTCGGCGTTCTAGCGAGCAGCTAAATAAAAGTTTTAATTAAAAAATAAACTAAGTTTTAATGAACGCCGTGAGGAGGCAGATAGTGGCATGTGATGTGGAAATGGAATAAGGTCGGGAACTTGTCTTGAGAGTTGAGACTTTATATTTGGTGGTTTTAAAAATGGTAGATAAAAAGCAATGTTTTTAGAATCATAACAGAGTATGGATAAAAGATGAGGTTCCCGTACTGTCGCATAAAAAAAATATATACCTATTACATATTTTCATTATTACGTAGGTACCTTGAAAATAATCATTATCTATAGAGATGTGCTATAAATTCTAAACATAACAGTCAACTAACCAACTTCCCAAAGTACAGGCACACATAAACGTATTGCACATTTAAAATAATTATCCTCTAAATATATCTCAAAAATTATCAAATTATGTATCAACGTACAATCGCGTACAAAACTATTTTTATCAGTCTTACGTACCTCGAGAATTACCTAAGCTTTAGGTACATTTAAGACAAAGCAATTGAATCACCAACTTCGAAGTACAGCCAAACACATAAACGTATTGCATATTTCAAATTATCCGCTAAATATATCTCAAAAATTGTCAAATGATTTATCACACTGTACAGTCGCGTGTAAAACTTTTGACACGCCAATATTTATACGAGTCGTTGTTTTGGCAAAAATCTCATGTACGCAAGTCACAGGAAGTCACGTACCTAGATCGTTATGACAGAATCTTGTGTTGGAAACTTGAATCGTTTTCAATTTATTGCCCGTGTGACGTGTTCAAAACAAGGAAACTTATATTTTAACGTGCTTCTTAAATACTTTGTTGGGCATGAATATATTCGTGTGTTGTGAAAAGTTTGTTACAATTTGATGAGCGCGACTGTACCTAAATCATTTGAAACAATTTTGGTCTTTTGTGAGCGTGACTGTACCTACGTTTTTGAAGGAATTTTGTTATTTTCTTTTCGATTAAAAACAACTTACAATTACCTATCTAATTGCGTCTATTGTTGCCTCTAACTGATGATTATGCTCAGTTTGAGACAATGGATCTGCTCTCAAAAGATTGCCTAGTTCTTGCATTTATGCAATAGATTTGTATTGGTCAAGGCGTATGTTAGATTGCTATTATGGTCTTTATTACAGAACGAATTATAAACTATCAGTTCCTGGGAAGAGCGGGGACAAACAAAACATAAAATGAACACTTCATCGTCATAGGAGTTTTCATCTTGTTTTCATTTAGTATCTAAATCATATGTGTACTAGGCGAATCAAATAAATATATATGTAATACAATAAAATGTATTTCAATAAATGTTATAAACTAATCCATACTAATATCATCTAATATTATAAATGCGAAAGTAACTCTGTCTGTCTGTCTGTTACTCAATCACGCCTGAACTACTGAACCAATTTGCATGAAATTTGGTATAGAGATATTTTGATACTCGAGAAAGGACATAGGCTACTTTTTACCCCGGGAAATAGGATAGGTTTTATCTCGGAAATCCCACGGGAACGGGAACTATGCGGGAATCCTACGGGAACGGGTTTTTCTCTGAAAACGCGGGCGAAGCCGCGGGCGGAAAGCTAGTATGAATATAAATTCTCATATAATAATACACCTACATCTAACAGGAAAGTATCAATAAATACGAAGATCCACGAAAATGGAATTACATAACTCATATCGCAATATACAAAAATATTATCGAAAAATGTAAAATCCACGGAAAACTCTTAGTAAAAGGAAAATCTTTAACATCATACAAATAAGAAAAATTCGTTTACTTTACCGAACATCGCAACGATACAATTCTGCAGACTGCTGATTAGGGCTGTCCAAAACTTGTTTTTTTTTTTTTAAGTAAAGTATATAGCAATGTAACTTAATATGTGAAATATTAAATATTTGAAACTACGTAACTAATAATATAGTGTATCTAGTGCTTCCTCGTGACTAATTTGTCCAAAAGTACATGGTTAGCGCAAACCACATTTAGAATGCGCATCTGTAAAATATATTTCATTGTCATCCCTTAAAGTTTAAAAGGTATAAAGATGCAGCCAAAAACAAAATATAACTGCCTAATCGATTTTAGGGAGCCATCTATAATATTGTAAAGAAATAGGAGTAAAAAGTATTAGGCATTTGATTTTAATTATTAAGTACAAAAATAATTAAGTACAAAAAACAGATTAATTAAAGCTACAACATCTACCAAACCAAACATGGAAACATGAGGAAATCGTAAAAAGAAATATAAATCGTTATTTTTATAGTTGCCAATCCTGTAGCGAGATTGTTTCCACATCGGAGACCAACAGAGAGCGAATCAATTCGTGTGAAGAAATTTATGGCGCACTCTCGAATTAAACTCTCCACTTGAGATAACCTTTATTTTGAGGAAGTCAATTGATTAGTACGTTTTTTCTTACTTATTAGTACTGATTTAGATGACTAATTGATATGTATGGAAATGATAGGATTATAGGGTTTAAGACTTGTTCTTGTTTTTATAACGAGGTTTTGAAAAAATGTATGGCGCACTTGAGTAGAGGAAGTCAATTGATTACGTTTTTCCTCAGTCAGTTAGTTACGAAGGTTATAGGTTTTTTAAGTAAATGAAACTAATTTATATGAGTAATTTAATGATATAGAAATTAAAGGTTTAACGGGTTAAAAATGTAATTTATCTTGAGATTTTATTATGTGGAAGAATTTAGCAGCGTAAAGAACACAAGCTAACACACAAAACTAATCTAAAAACAAACGGGTCAAACAATAACCAATAAACAATAGAAATTACAAATGCAATATTCATATATACAATACAAGTAACATTCGATATCTATTTTACACATTCTAAAACGAGTCTAGATAAAATAATGTCACGATAAAGGAGAAGTTCAAGCCAAAAATTTGTTTACAAAAATTCGGTATTTCAATTCTTGGCAACATTTAACGTGCTGTTTCGCCACGCCTCCGATTTTTCTCCGAAAACGTTTAAAATTTAAATATATTTAAAGGACTTACATTTAAGTAAGCTTGACTGAACTTAAGAAAAATTGCCTTGTTTGAAAGTATGAAAAAAAAATTATTAGCACACGTTACATTTTAATATCTATACTATCGTAGATCGAAGAAGATTGTTACAATAATTATTTATACTAAAAAAAATTATAGCAGAATCATCAGTTTACAATACTCATAATGTTATCAATTGACAGAATTAAATAATAGATCCAGATCAATTAAATATATTTTTTTTTTCAACTGGCTCTTTTTTTCATCGTAGTTACTTAAAGGGTAGAATTTGACTTTACAATTAAAAACACAAGCTTTAGCTTTCAAATATTTGAATTTATTTTAAAACTTTCATCTTATCCTAAACACAATCGGACTTCCAAGAAACGTAATAGCATTATCTGTATAAAATATTAGTATTCCGTAATTAGGTGGAGTCAGACCTTGGCTTTATTTCAATTAACTAAACTTATTCTAAATAACATTGAAAATAATTTAGCTCCAAATTGAGGTTCAAACTTTTGAGAATTTATAAAAGTAAGTTTACACAATTTATAGACTTGTATTTATAGATTTACTAGCGGTCCGCCCCGGCTTCGCCCGTGGTACATATGAAAAATAGATGTTGGCCGATTCTCAGACTTAACCGATATGCACAGAAAATTTCATGAGAATCGGTCCACCCGTTTCGGAGGAGTATGCAGACTAACATTGTGACACGAGAATTTTATATATAAGATAGTCTCCTCAATTGTGAATTGAAAATAATATGACAGAGTATAATCATTCTAGACTATGAGAATTGTTATTTGTTAAGTATCAAAAAAATTATATAAAAATTATACATTAACATAAATCTAAATTCACAGTAAGGGCCTAATGACAATTTTCAAACTCAAACTCAAACATTTATTTTTACATTTCATTTCTACAATAAATACGGGCCATAATTATTATTATAATCTGAAAACATACAAACCTCCATACCAAAAATTCTATATAAAAAATGAAAGTAAAAGCCAAAATTGAATCAGCCCATTGATTGCATAACCCCAAAACGATGAACCTAAATTGTGATCTCACAAATTTTCCTTCATCCAAAAATTATTCAAATCAGACATTACTCGGATCGCCTCCGTAATAAACCCAAATCATTTAAATTACTAAAGTAAAGAAGACATTGTTCCCCTAACGATCCACATTAAGAACCTACTCATTATGAACAAGATTTGAATATTTTAGCGTGAACAGATTTATCTTTCTTAAAATTTAATTGTTACGGTTTAACGCGAACGTCAATATAGGTTTAGTTCGTTTCCAGAGTATGAAGACGTTATAATACAATTTAATGTATATTTTATAGTAGTGAAAGGAGAGCCTCTTGTTAATTTTCTTTCTGTTTGATTTGTAATGTATACTAGATAATTCTCCTTTCTTTGAATGTCTAAATTAATCTTGAATTTGTCTTCCGCACATCTACAGGCTTCTGCCCATCTACAATGATTGCTAAATGCTATAATATATTAATTCTGTATCTTTTAATTTTATTTTTCAGTTCAGCCTAGTACGATGAAAGAAATAAGAAGTGGTCACTACTTACTATCCATACTAATATTATAAATGCGAAAGTAACTCTGTCTGTCTGTCTGTTACTCAATCACGCCTTAACTACTGAACCAATTTGCATGAAATTTGGTATAGAGATATTTTGATACCCGAGAAAGGACATAGGATAGGTTTTATCCCGGAAATCCTACGGGAACGGGTTTTTCTTTGTAAACGCGGGCGAGGCCGCGGGCGGAAAGCTAGTTATTTATCTATTAAGTCGTGAAATAAGGTAGTATTCCTTAAAAATATGTCAAACATCAAAAACTCGGGAAAAATACAATTATTACCAAAGAAACATTCTATGCGATAAGATTTATAACATAGGTATATTTTTTTAACAAGGTGGTAAAGTATTCCATTTCAACATAAATACCTACAACACTGTAGTCCAAAACCTTTCCTTTATATAAATACTAGTGGTCCGCCCCGGCTTCGCCCGTGGTACATATTTCGCAATAAAAGGTAGCCTATGTCCTTTCTCGGGTATCAAAATATCTCCATACCAAATTTCATGCAAATTGGTTCAGTAGTTTAGGCGTGATTGAGTAACAGACAGACAGACAGAGTTACTTTCGCATTTATAATATGTATTAGTATGTTTTGTAAGCTTTATTCACAGCACAATTAAATCCCTAACTAAATCACTCCACAAATAAATAACGAGCATTCCATTTTATTGACAATAACATTGTTTTTACATCAGTCAGCAGAGCATAAATACTGAATAACGTAATTTCTAATAATATTATTTAGTGGTCATTCCATTATGGAGAAATACTGAGGAATATTAATATGTTTTCGACGTGAACTCATACATTGGGAGAGTAATAAAATTCTGTATTTCTCGTGACGTCAATACGTACTATTTTTGTTGAATCCAAATGCATAGTCGTGGTTATAATAATATTTATTATTATTCTATAAATGTTCAAATACGTAACATTATCTTTGCTGACGAAGAATAACGTAGAATCTATTTATCAAATTTAAATTATACATTAAATTTTTCGGAAAGGTGTCTTTCTCCTTTATCTTTTAGACTTCTATCTTATACCTATTATTACACAGCGTAAACAACTTGCTTTTGCCTGTCATGGCTTCTTGTCATCGTATTTTCTTGATTATCAAACTACACCTTTCAATCCGGTTGAATACAATACATATGCTTCTAATTTACCTTTATTAATATCGGATGCAATAATAGCAGATAATATATACTTGCATACGATATAGAGTTGTTTGTTTTAAGAAAAATATTCTACCGTAATCATCACCTTCACAAACAAAGCTATTCTAGCAATTCCAAACCCAATCAATTCCAAGTCAAACAGTTAAAATAACAACCTTTATCAAACTCCCTTTCCTTAATATATGTCCAAAATATCCAATAACCTTACATTTCGTGCGTGTTTATCCAAAACTTTGTGATTTAAATTCCCCCATGTCGATTGTATTGACCTATACTGAGCACTAAACTAAAAGTTGGGACATAAATTTATTGATGTCTAAACTCAGGGAGGATTTTAGCTTGACTGCAGTATCGGTAACTTACTGTGGGTTCGAGCCAAAACAATCAGATTAAAGATCTTTATTGGAGGTATGTATACTTCCCTTGGTCGCTCGAACACTGATTGATTTTCCTCCTTGTAATTGATTGCTTCTACATTTTGCACTCTTGGATATTTTTATTGCGTCTGCTGAAACACATTTTGTTATTCTTCTTAAAGGATGTTGACAAATGGCCAAACTAACCTAAAAACGGATTGAATTTCATGTTCCAATATGAGAATTCATATAATAGCATTCTTAGACTTATTACTTGGAATTTGGGCGGAGAAAGAAAACTTTTTAAAAATAAATTACTTCCAATAAAATATTTTAACAAAGAGAAAAAGATCACCCATAGTGAACAATTTCTTAGAAATTAGATAATAGTTTATAAAATAGTTTTAGGCAATAGTCTTTTGAAGTTAATTGAAAAAAAGCGTTTCTAAATGAAGCCTAATTGAAAAGATAATTTATGAATACTAAGTATCAGTTTACCTAATCTCATAATTCCTAGAAAACTTATCAATCAGACAACTTTTACCGATAATAATATCCACCAAAATAGTACGCTCAATTCTACGAAATCAAGTCAAATGAGAATACACGGATCGGGGATCCTAACATCTCAGTACCGAAATTACACCAATAACATAAGCTGTTTACGTTTCTTTTACTAGACTATCCTAATTGAATGATCACATAAAGTATTCACAAATCGAACGAATAAAATTATTACGGTTATCGGCGGAAGCACTCGCAAAATGAACCAGTTATAACTGGCGGTGAATTCTTTAGCGCTGGCCTGAACATGCGCAGAAATCAAAGGAATTTGAGCTTTATTTGTATCACGTGACAGCTCTGTAATCCCCTCCACATTTCTCTGAGCGCTACAGTTACAAGCCGCCTATTATACACCCAGTAGGAAGTTTATAGATCATAAACAAAGTTAACATCATGGTTGGGATTTATACTCAATAATACATTTTATGCGATTTAGCCTGGATGAATTGGAAGGAAGTTCTTTGGGCTGAAGGAAGTTGAGCATATTTAAATACAAATGATACTATCCTACTACCTACTGTAATAAACACGGAATTTTATATGGTATGGGTAGTATAGATCAACCGATTTGATACGGAGAAGAGGTACAATATAGTCTTGCTCTATCATAATTTACATACAGATTTTAACAAAGACTTCTTACTTAATTATCGTATGTTTGAAGTACCTGTTCTTATTCTAGGCAGTATTACTGGTATTCACTCCACAGACAAATATATAACCTGTGCATATAACGCACCATTTATGACTATAAACTTATACAGCATACTATTTACAATTCGGCAATGTTTAATAAATAAGATAATCTGATAAATTTTAATATATTGATGTACGAAATTGTGACCCGTGTGTATCGTAAGAATTCTGTTTATGTCCGTCTTTATAGCGGCCATTTTGAAGAAGATTCATTCCTACATTTAAATTGGATATTAATTTCGTCACATAAACTTTATTACTGTTTAATGCAAAGCACTTAATAAACTGAAGTATTTCCAAATTAACTATCCATGTAACGATTTATGACTTGAACTATTTACCATTTATATCCTTGACTTAAAAAGTTGCGGTAATGCCACTGTTTTTGCAATGTTTTTCGTTCCCTAATACTTCAATCATATTGGTCTTCATAAAAAGTAATGACCTGTGTCCTCTAGTGGGCTAAGGCATAATGCATCTGACTTGCATTATGCGATTTTACGCTCGAACAATCAGTTCCTGAGATAAACGCTTTCAATCTACCAGTTAATCGAAAATAGACATTTAATATAAAATTTTTACTAATTAACAAATGTTGTTTCATTAAAAATAAACAACTCCACATTCCAATATCATTCAAAACATTTAAAACCTTTTAAGTTTCCATTTAAAGACACAATATCTCTAGTTATTTCGTAATGAAACAGAAAAACACAAAGAACAGTACAATATTGTGCTTATTTACAAGAAAAGTCGACCAACATAAATCAAGCTGGGGTAATTGAAAAATTCTCCTATTATAAAGTGAATATGATTGAAATTCGCTCGCACAGCCATTTGTCAACTGTATCGTCCTATTACGAGTTTGAAATAGGTGGATTGAAAATACAGGTGCTTATATTTGCGATATTTTGCGCTTATAAAAATGTTATTAACTGCAGTGGTAGTCCACTGAAATTATATCGTTTTAAAAGTATATAATTTAATACGAAGTTGCGAATAGAAATTAGTTTTTTGATCAGTACTTAGTTTACGCAATAATTTTGATTTTTACGAGATTCATTTGTTCTATTCAAATTTTAATCTATTTCTTTTACTTTGTATACTTATGTTTGTGCAAAATTTTCATAGTAATTTATATGATTTGTATGTTACCAATAACCCAAGTAAAGTAAAAAATATGAGTACTGAGTAAATAATAAAAGCGACATTCATTTAAAGAAGCAACAATTTAATTACACAGAATTATCGACAATCCGTTTAATGAATTGTTTACATGTCGGAATCTTTCAAACACGTGGATTTAAACAGTCAATTAATATTTAAATTATCTGTTATTTTAAAATGGATTATCCATTTTGGGCTTGTTATTTGGCTTAAAATATTTAATAAATATATGTCAAACATACTCATAAACATTAATGATTTAAAAGTTGGACTGGATGTTAAGATGTTTATAAAAAAAGTAATAAATAATGTACAGTATGTTCATGCATTATGATCTAAAATACTACTTAATTTCGTTTTTTGCATAGTTATTTCTACACGCTACGAACATAATTCTTTTAGACTATTTAGCCAATTCATTACAACAGAATGAAGCACATCTTTCAAACCATATTACTCACTTGGCCATTCTGTAAAAATACGAAAGAAAATAATGCGTAGCTTTCTTCACATCCAAGAACACTCCCGTATATTTTCATCCCGCAAAGCTCAGGAAATTACTCGGTTTTATTTTTATTTCTGTAACTACACCTGTCAGCGCGTTTGCAGGACTTAAAAGTAAATGTGCAGAGAATTCTATTAATTAATAATGTGAAAAAGAAACTTTAAACGAGTTTGAACATTAAAAGCACGAAATGCAATGGGAAGTTCGCAGTAAGTGAACTGTAATCGTCTCGAGTGTTTTGAAGTTTTCATTTGTTATAATTTTTAGGTAAACGCTCGCGCTTCGTTTCGTGGAATAAATAAAGACCTGTTTCATATAGGATTGTACACGAAATTAAAGTCTAGGTCTATTTTAGTTTGGTAATAGGTATATATTTTATTTTGTATTAATATATGATTATCCTACTATCCTATTAACCCAACAGTTTGTAGTCGCGTGGTCTACACGTGTAATCCCACTGGACAAAATTGCAAATTTCTAAAACTCTAATAGCTCCAGTAACAGTTATTTCACCCTTCCTGTACGTTCTAAGCTGAATAATTGCCGCATGCATTCAGTGCAGCGCGGAGAGTCGGGTGCGCGTGGTTGTGCAACAGGAGCTCAGCAAAATTCGCGGTCTACATACGTATGCCACGCGACCAACTACGTAAGTTTTTGTTTTGACTGTTTCATTTATTTTTTACAAATATTATATTGTGATTTTAAACATAATGTTACAGACTTAAAAATTATAAATTTTATAACATATTTATTTGTATTTGCAGGTAAAAACAGAGTTATTTAGATAATTATGGACAACAAACGAAAGAGACTGATCGAGGCTTGGTTGGCCGAAGACCATTGTCGTGATGATCTTGGTAGCGACTAGTCAAGTTCAGATAGTAAAGAAGACCATGTAGAGAAGCAGCAGTTGATGCCTATATTGGAGATAAATTGAAACCGGAAATAAAAATAACTACGTTAAAAACAACCGACTTCAAAAATGAATGGACGAATGGATGTTTGTTACTCTTTCACGCAAACACTACTGAACCAATTACGATGAAATTTGGTATGTAGGTAGCTGAAGACCCAGTCTTTTAAAAACGCGGGAAGCCGCGGAAATCTAGTACTTAAAATGAAAACAGATTATAGTTAACTAGCGGTCCGCCCCGGCTTCGCCCGTGGTACATATTTCGCAATAAAAGGCATCCTATGTTCTTTCTCAGGTTCTAAAGATTGTCTGTGCCAAATTTCATCAAAATCGGTTGTGAGGTTTAATCGGGAAAACGTAACAGACAGACACACAGACAGAGTTACTTTCGCATTTATAATAATAATATGTTATATAATAATATTAAAGTAGGGATGTGCAAATAATGTAGGTAGAAATATATGTCTCAAATAATATTTAAGGCGACAAAACACATTTCATAAATATAAGTATATTCAGTTTCGACTTACATTGTGTCGGGGATTACAAATCCGACTCAGAAAGCGGGAAGACGTCATATGGCAATCTTTTTACTTTATCCTCGTAACGTACGTGAAAATATTTTATTTTAATGACTGCGTTTTATTTTTGTTTACCGCTTTATTCGACTAATATAATAGCCGCGGCTTATCATCTTTTTCAACCCTTTTTAATTTGGCTAGATAATTTTTATTACAATATAGTTTAGTACCTACCTATAACCTAATAGTTTTTTTTTCCAAAACAATAAATTTACTTCATATTTTTAATTTAACATAATAATTTCTCTTGACACTCAACTGATAAAATAAGCACAGTTTGCTAACCAACATTTAATTACGCATATAAAAACTTAATTAAGTGTAATTAATGAATACCGCGCCTAATATAAACCCGAATTTAATTCCAAAGAGAGATTTTCATTCAGTTTAGATATACAGGGTGCTTATTTTAATTTTAGTGCTCATTACAAAGTCTATATTTCACATAATGTTTGGTTTAATTTAATTTCATGACATCCAATTTTGTCGCACAATGTACTCTTAATAGGATTTGCGAGCAAACAATAGCTTCTAAATAATCGCATCATTATGAAATATGAGTGAAAGTTCGAATAAAAATCGAGTGGAGTAAAAATATATTATTTAGCATTGATATACAGGGTGGTTTATTTTGCTATACTTTGAAGAAATTGTCAAAGTAGGCAACCGTTGTTTTCGGTGAAAGATTAAGGAACTAAAAATCAGCTTGACTTTTGACAAAGATATAGAAGAGATGTTCAGAGTCCACCCAGACTAATTGCAGTTGATTTTTATTCTTTGTCCTTATTGTTGTATTTACTCTCTTACATCAATATATTTTTATGTTAGTACAAATTTTTCAGTAATAAAATTAATAATTGCCATTCCATGTTCATTAATTTCTAATTAACGAACTTACAAACACATAAAATAATTGTCATTATTTCATCTATATTCAACAATTTATATATGAAGAACTTACAAAAACGCATAATATCTAATAAGCTTCATAATCTTTAAGTAGAACAAACCGCCCATGATAAGCCAAGCAAAGCCGGGGGCGCAGTGAGTGAAATAATATTTGCCATTTGGCTACGTTCTAGGCCCACAATTCACAACTCAAAAACTATAACTGCACATAATAGCGTTAAAACATTGGGCTGTTCTTGGAACAGCTCGTAAATAAGGGAAGGACCTAGGGTTGCTACATCGTGATTATAAATGTTTTTGGTACCATTAAACACTGATTCTTGCCATGTGCATGTTTGTATTAACTAGCAGATTACTAAACAAATCTCTGATAATATATTTTGTGCCTTCGATATGAAATGACTTTTCATTGACATAAAACTTTATATCGCATTGTGTCTGTAATATTAGATCGCTATTACCAAAACAAAACGTAGATACAAAACAAAATCAATACACAATATATAGAGATGTTCAACTATTAGAATATATAAATAAATATAGTTTCATACAAATAAAATATGCAACAAACCGTACAATGTATATTTTTCAAAATAAAACGAAAGCACGTAGTGACAACCCTACCCGTTAACATTTGAGTGTCGTTGCCAGTTGAACACAGCATGGCTATTTATTTCATTAACTGCTACTGGTCTGTAACGCAATAATATTTGCATCGTTACTTTTGCTGCCAAGTGCGGGTGTCAAGTTAGGTGCTGAAATATCGTATGTAAGGCGGTAATGATATTGTTGATGATGCCAGCTGTTGAATGAATGTATGTGTAAAATATAACCTTTCCGCCCAAGGTTTCGCCCGCGTGGTATACAAAGTACAGACAAAAACTTAACAAATTTATATTAAAAATTAAACCCGAGAACCACGCTATCTATTGGTGAAAATAGAATGAAAATCAGTGTTGTTTCTGAGTTTATCTCGAACATGCAGACAGATACGTGGCGGAGGTTTTTTTGTATCAGATCACTAGTTTTTTTATCAGTACATATTATGTACTTTATGATTTAAGGAGAGAGAGCTCACGTTTCTGAATTTATGCGGTTTATTTAATTTTATGAAACGTAGTACAATCACCTTCACTCATAACTCCGCACATGCAAAATAAATCACGCATAGCTTTCAAATACTCTTCATTTTCAACCCTCAGGAATATTTTATACAACGGATAAAGCGTCCATCCACACGATAAAATATTGAAATGTATAACAAAAAGAAGGGTAAGTAGGTACATAATATTATTATGATTACAATACTTTCTCACCTAATGTTACAATATAAAATTCTACTCCTGAATCCTGATATAGTAATCACCTGAAGATTAAACTTCATCTGCTATAGAAACCTTAAGATGTTTTTTGAACGTGTGTAAAAGGTCTACTTTCCAAATAAATAGAAATAAACTAACCAGACGCTATTTCTTCAAGCACCAACAAAAACGTTCCTTTGCATAAA
This sequence comes from Colias eurytheme, assembly GCF_061535395.1. Classification (NCBI taxonomy): domain Eukaryota; kingdom Metazoa; phylum Arthropoda; class Insecta; order Lepidoptera; family Pieridae; genus Colias; species Colias eurytheme. The sequence continues at coordinate 4,319,962 of NC_143001.1, forward strand.
TATGTGAATAGATCTGAATTCAGAAACGCGAACGGCGAGGTCCGGTTCATGAAAGAAAACATCTCTGGCCATTACTATATAAGCACTATGTGTGAGGTACAATGCTTTATATAAAAGGTGTGCAATGCGTGGTAAGAATGTTGGGCAGTTTTAATTTATAGCATTTAAAATAAATAATTTAAAAAATATGTAAATCTATATATTATAAGCAGTATATTATAAAAGGACTAACATTATTAAGATATTTCGATTTTAAGTTTTACGGTTGTTAATCAAATTTGTTTTGTCCTAAATTCCAAGCAAACGTGTCGTGTCTTAAGACGATACACAAAAAAAAATCCACTGCTTGGCGGGCGGAGTCTAATAGCTCGCTATCGCGAACGCCGGTGTACGCGAAGTCATTCATTGCAAACTCGCCGCGCTGCCGCTGGCCGACTCGGGACAAACATGTATGGAGTCGTCATACAGTTATAATATTGTTATACATTTATTCAATTGTTGATTTATTGGTTTTATTTTCTTGCTTATAAACAAATAATTCTTTCCAACAACTACTTAGACATTATTAATAATTATTATTATTTCGTAATGTTTACTTTATTACAAAATAATACAGGTTATAAATAATCTTTAAAATAACAAAAAATATTGTTACTCTGAAAAAATGAAATGGTACTGATGCTGACGTAGATATTACATCATGCCCAGAAATGAAAGGTACTATTTCTGAAAGAAGTTATAAACCCTAATTCTTCTCAGTCAAAGTCAAGAGTGGAAGATATCACTAATACAGTAAAACTGATGCGAAACTTTGGATGTTAATTTGTATATTTTTTTGTTAGTTGTTACTTAATCACGTCAAGACTACATTACCAATTTTGATAAAATATAGCTAATTGCCTGGATTTACACATAGGATACTTTTTATCCGAACTGAACACTTCTGTGGGATAAAACAGGATTCACGATATAACCTAATTCCACGCGGGCAAAGCCGCGGTCGGAATGATATTTTTTTAAATAAAAAAATTGTTTAAAAAAAAAAACACAAAATATATTGACGCATGTATTTATTTTTTGCACTCTATTATAATTGTAATTATTCATTACAAATAATCAAAATAAAATAGCCAGAACAAAGTTAGGCCCTGGTAGGGTAGGTAGGCAGGTACAGCAATGTGAGACGAACACTGGCTTATTTATACCAATAATAATGTATTATAAACATTAAATTAAGTTTACTTTCTAACAACAAAAATACATAATATTAGCTCATGTGAAAGCGAATCAACCAATCATCCCACAAAAATGAAATGTGCACACAAATATTCATCCAAATCGGTTCATGTCATTAGGAGGAGTGACTGCAGCGCCATCTTCCGGGCCCAATTGTGTTTCCAGATCACCCAGGAACTCAATTTAATATACTTATACAAAATTTTTCGAAATGAAAACTCACATTACTATGTAAATATGAATATAAACCTGTTTTATTACTAAGCAATTTCCCGCACAGGTGTAGTAAGTATAAATGAAATAAATATCAACATCAAATTCTTTATACAACATACTTATCTACCACCTTCTAAGAAATGTAATTCTTGAAATTATTTCGTATTTTTTAAAATATAATACTACTCCAATGAGCTCCTGTTCCATATTATGTCCGCCATACTTCCACTAAGTTCACCATGATTTTTTATTTCTTTGCACTTTGTTGCTTTTTGCTAAAAATGGAATCATGCGTTAAAACCAGTAGAACGTTGATAACATACATTTTTGACTGAATAAAGGTACTTACGAAGGAGTGGGTTCACATTGTGAACAATCAGTGGGTTTATTTTCCTTCTGGATTCCGGATTTCTGAAAAGATTATCTATGCTATAAATGAAAAAATCTTACACATTCGTTATGTACTTAAAACAGGGGTACATATCAAACATCGTCTATAATACAATTATCATCAAATTTAAAATAAAACCAACTTACTTCATTAATTTGTTCCAATTGTAAGCATTCTTTTTCCTCCAACCTTTATGTTTCTTCTTCTTATTTTCTTTATTGTCCCCATTTGTCTCATTTTGTCTTATCGTGTTGTCACCCTTTTTTACGATTGCGCGAGCGACACAAGTTCCCCGTGTGACGGCCGTAGCGGGAATGACTCGTGCAGCGATCGGGGTAGGAAGGTACAGGGCGGCTCTCGCTATATTGGCTGGTCGCGCGCTAATTTCAAGTATTTCTTGTTTATTTCAAAACCATCGCATATTTCAAAATTCTAAATCGGTAGACGTATAGGTTGTATATTTTATAGTTAATATCCAAAAAGTCGTAACTTTACGTTTGTTATTTTGAAGATGCCAGAGATTATAAAAAAATAACAATGAGAACTTTGTATTTTTTTTCTATCGAGAAAATATCATGGAATCATGTTTCTAAAACGGTAGACGTATTGTGTTACTATTGAACTTTCTTGTCAAGAATTTTCATCACGACAACTTTAATAATATAAAAATTACGAAGGTTTAAAAAGGGCCGTAAATGTTAGAAAAATTAATTCATCACCTTAAGCAAAGCTAGCCGTAGTTAATGCGTAACTTACGACAATACAATATCTTAACGTAGCTCACCTCATTTTTGCAAAATAAAATAAAGATCGGTCTCGTGTAAAGTTTTAATCTTGTATGTGTGAATATATCTATGTGGATGTGTAGGTGTGAGTGAGTGATACATCTACTTCTATCTACTTACGGTATGAGTTGCATTTTAATAAACAATATTGAAACTTGAACCCAATCCAGGGTGCAACCAAAATAATGTATTTTATGACGCTCACGTTACATAGAGTGCTAATTTCAAAATAAATGTAGTTGTACCAATATTTTGGTCCCCGTTGTAATACTTCCAATAGAGCGAGTCCCGTAAGAGTTTTCATGTCCTACAGTACACAAGTTTATTTGAACCTAGCTATTGCTTCAGAAATAGTTTGCTTTCTCTTACATAAACTTTACAGAACTGAAATAAACAAGCTATGAAGTAATAATGAGGAAATATGAAGGGATTTATATTGTTATTATTGTTTTCAAGAAAGTCCATGTGTTCTTCAAATTAAAAGAAAAATTATAACGACGATTTGGGCAGAGTTGTGCATGCAAAATAGCAAAATACATTAGAATCTATAAAATCAAAAAATCAAAAATCAAATAATTTGTTCAAAAGCTCAAAAGCACTCGATCGCTAGAAAAAGAAATCGTAAGATATGAACTAAGCCTTGTTCTACAACATCTTAGACAAGATATTTATTGTATAACAAGTTCTTAAATTGTGCCATATTATTGTTAACATCACTATGTGACTTTTCAGTACTAATAAGAGCAGATTATTTCATGAGAGTCATCATTTTAATAACATTACACTAATATTATAAAGCTGAAGAGTTTATTTGTTTGATTGATTGATTATTTGAACGCGCTAATCTCGGGAACTACTGGTCCGATTTGAAAAATTCTTTCGGTGTTAGATAGTCCATTTATCGAGGAAGCTTATCCATACTAATATTATAAATGCGAAAGTAACCCTGTCTGTCTGTCTGTTACTCAATCACGCCTTAACTACTGAACCAATTTTCATGAAATTTGGTATGAAGATATTTTGATAACCGAGAAAGGACATAGGCTACTTTTTATCCCGGGAAATCCCGGAAATCCCACGGGAATGGGAACTATGCGGGTTTTTCTTTGACTGCGCGGGCGAAGCCGCGGGCGGAAACCTAGTAAGCTATATATCATCACGTTAAGTCTAAGGTGAGCGGAGCAATGCGGGTGAAACTGCGGGGCATTCAAATATTAAACGATTTAACCTTTATCTAGCACCACAATATGAAATATTTTATAATATACAACCTGATATTTCCTTGATCATCATTTTGAAACTTGGAAAAAAAACAGATTTTCATATAATGACGTAGTAACTATATGAAGTTTTATTATCTACCGTACTCTATCTTTTCATTATAGAAATACTGTAGGGATTTAAAATCTATATTGACATTTTCTTCTAGAAAAGCTATTAGGTTTGTTCGAGTTTTTATCAATAATCCTCTGGAGCATAAAAACTCTAAAGTAAGAAAAGTGGTAAGATAGATAATATAATAGATATTTCATTGTTTTAGTAAGTTTTAGGTTCCTTATTTTTTATACATAAGCAAATGGAAAACTTAATTTCACCAAATAACTATTTTTCTATGTTATCTGCTTATATAATGACTTAAGGTTAAGACACGAAATTGAGCAAACATTGACAATATTTATTAAGCTTTGTTAAAAATAATCAAGAGAATATAGGTAGCTGATTAACTGTTTGTTAAAACACCATGGGATATTCCAATTCTTACTATGATTCAATCTATTCCACAAATAATTATGATGAATACAAAAGAAGGACCAGAACTATACAGATAAATAAATGAATAACAATTGTTGAAAGGAAGAAAGATACTTTTGTTTATAAATACGAAATAATAACAATGAGGTTTATGAATATAATTATATATTATACTAGCGGTCCGCCCCGGCTTCGCCCGTGGTACATATGAAAAATAGATGTTGGCCGATTCTCAGACTTACCCGATATGCACAGAAAATTTCATGAGAATCGGTCCACCCGTTTCGGAGGAGTATGCAGACTAACATTGTGACACGAGAATTTTATATATAAGAAGAAAGATAAGTACGCAGAACGCAATACCCAGTTCCCGTAGTAACAACACCCTAAATATCAATTCACACACAATCTATCAAAACACATTGTTTGATTAACCCATTACATTCTAGTCTCTTATCAGCTCCTTTGACAACTATACAAAGCCGTGACCAAAGGAATAGTCACTCAATGTGAGGTGTCGTCACCTAAATCAACGTGATAAATAGCCTCTTATGTGTGAACGATGGGTATTCCACATGTACGGTGAACACAATTTTACTATCTATAAATCAAGGTAACGCAAAGGAAACTCACTCCTGAATAGAGCACTTTAAGGATCAATTTGCAATAGAGCAATATTTCGAAGGATAAATCTAAGATGTATTCGAGGTACCAGGTTATGGTTGAATAAGTCTTAGACTACGCATATGAGATCATAAATTAGGACGTTTTTAACTTCGGTTGTAGTGGAATATTGCTCTTGTATAGAATAATTCTTATACAAGACTATCTACTATTTAACGATATTTTCTTGTGTACGGATTGCTAAAACAAGAATATTATGAAGGTCAGCATTAGTTTTTCATTGAATGCAAAAGTTTATGCTATAGAAATAATAAAGAATAATATCAATGTAGTAATTTATTATTTTCATTAGACAGATGTTTAGATATCATAGTACGACCGCGACGTTAAGAGATTTTACCGTGTCCCAACTTAATTTTCAAACTTGAAAAATAAACGAATCGTTCATACAATTATTGGCCTATATTCCAATCGGGACCAATTAAAATCGTATCGGTTGTACGTTAACAAATAAATCGGTTGAATTAATGGTGCTAACTAATTGGTCGTGCCGAGGTTTGATCACGTTTCTTGCGGTGGTGTGGTCAGGGGTGTCAGCGGTGAGCTTGGAAATAGGTACTATTTTGTGAAGTTTTATATAATTTGGGGGGTAATTAATTGTATTGGTTGTTGTAACGTGATCTGAAATATTGGTAGTATTTCGGCTGAATCAAAATGTATTGATTATAGAAAAAAATCTGCCACGGTAAAACAGTTGTATAAATAAGTAAGTATATAGCTTGATATGAAGATGCACTCAGGTAATTTGCATTTTTTATATTTTATATTTCAGTGAATGTTTTCAGTACCTATTAAATGAAGATTGTGTTTCTTTATAAGCCTCTCTTCTTGCCTGTCGTATCGAAACTAATCTTATATATAAAAATGAATCGCAAAATGTGTTGGTAAGCGCATAACTCGAGAACGGCTGAACCGATTTCGATAATTCTTTTTTTATTATATTCCTTGAAGTACGAGGATGGTTCTTATGTAGAGAAAACGTAAACATGTACCACGGGCGAAGCCGGGGCGGACCGCTAGTAACTTATAATTATTATTCAAATTCAAATTCCAAATTATTAACGTTAGTTAGTACCTAACGTAAGTCGTGATTTTATAAAACGTTATAAGCGCATAGAATTCTGGATAATTTTTGTGAAGAGTTACGACGCAATAAAGTGACCTCTGACGAGTGACGTCATCAGAAAAATTCAATAGATTTTTTGTTGAAGCCGGGGTGGAATGCAAAATATGGGCTATGTGAGCGATCGGCAAGATATCGATACTTCATAATTAAATAACGCTAGTTTAATCTTGGGAATAACAAATATTATACTGTGTAATAAAAACTGTGAATAGTTAAAGAATAACAATCGATGCACCTGTTTTCATAAAAAATGTAGAATTAACTTTAAACAATGTTTGATTAGACGCTGCAAAATTTTTATTAATAAGTTATCTATTTGCGAGTATCATATAAACTTTTGAAATATATAACTGCAGACTGAAGAATTACAAGGCAACAGAATATACCCCAGAATGATTATCCCCAAAATCCTAACACATACTGCCTAGATATTAATTACAGTAAAGTTATTCGACGCATGACATAGCTCAGGTCAAAATTCCCTCCCACAGGACAGCAAAGGAATACTTCCTTGATAGTGATTGGTTCAGTTGAGATTGGATGGCCAAAATTTGGGACAGGCTTATTGTATGACGTGCTCGTACAAGATGACACTGGGCATTTAATAATTAAATTATTCGTCCTGTTTTCGTTATCTCTGTACTAATAAAATATACATTATTCTCAAATTAAACGCAGCTTACAATTCTGACAGCGTCGACCCTATTATTAGTGCATAGCTCGTTGATGCGACGTCATCGATTAACGGAAGTAATTGCTGAATTCGTACTCTCCGTACACATAACACCTGCTTATTTAACTGATAATTAAAATAGGTAATAAACCATACTAATATTAACACGAAAGTTTGCATGTTTGTTACTCCTTCAAGCAAAAACTGCTGAACCGATTTTCATTAAATTTGGCAAACACATAGAAAGTAACTTGGATGTTAATCCAAATTATTTTGAGATAAAAATTAGTGTTATGTGTTAACGTAACACTAATTTTTATCTCAAAAACCTTTGGGAACGGAAACTATGCGGGTTTTCCTTTGACTACACGGGCGAAGCTGCGGGCGAAAAGCTAGTAGGTACTATTATAAACTCGAAAGTTTATATGTATGGATGTTTGTTCACATAAAAACTACTGAATAGATTCGACTGAAACTTTACAGGAATATAGCTTATACATCAGAATTACATGAGCTAAAGAAATGCATGATTTTTCACGCGGGTTCGTCCGCGCGCTGGTGAAACCGCTCTGCACAGCTACTAGTGCACCAATTATTATAATAGGTATAGCATTGTATATAAATTAAACCATAACTCATACACACGTAGCTAAATTTCTTACAACCTTTTGTAGACCAAAATAATCCACGTAGTTCAAGCCCACAAAAAGTCGCTAATAATTCAGCAGCAACATCTTGCGAAAGAAAATAGAATTCTTGAGTATGACCAGCACGTATTGGCTTTTGTTTATAGCTTTTGTAATAGAGTTCTAAGTAATATCAGACCGCCTCCTTGGTACAGTGGGTGACGCGTGAGCGTAGAACTGAGGGGTCCTGGGTTCGATTCCCGGTGGAGACGAAGAAAAAAAAATGTCTCGGTCTGGCAGGACACAGAAGGCTGATCACCTACTTGTCCCTAAAGAAAATCGATCAGTGAAACAGATGTATGAATAATGCATCTGCCCCTTACCCCACTACGGGGACACGGGACTTCACTTTTTTTTTTCTAAGTATGGGAATAAAAAAGGAAATAGTAACCTACTGTAATCTATACTGATATTATAAAGCTGAAGAGTTTGTTTCTTTCAACGCGCTAATCTCAGGAAGTAATGGTCCGATTTGAAAAATTCTTTCGGAATTTAGATTTGGATAAAATAGCCCCTTTACTGAGGAAGGCTATAAGACTAAATATTATCATCACGCTTAAGACCAACAGGAGGGGAGCCACCCAGGTGAAACCGCGGGGCGCAGCTAGTCTATAGAGAAGTTACAAGCGTATGTATTGCAGTATAAGGTACTTAAAAATAGATATTATAGTCGAGTGTTTCTTGTATCGACTGACGTCTTTCTTGTAATAAACGTTTATTAAGTCTACGGGAGTTTTCATTTCATGCAGTACATATAGGTAAATACATACACTACACTTTCTTATGTATTAGCGTGATATCCTGTTTTTGATCACTCTGGGGAAAAGTTGATTATAGGCTAATAAAATAAATTGGTTGGGCATGATAGTAATGTGTTCACCTACCTAATGTAATCTAAATCAGTCTCTAAAAGAATTCTTAATTAAAATTATTACCATGAATTCAAATCATGTTTTGCGTTAATTAACTTTAAAGGACAAGTCTATAAACGTGATATTATACGCTACTGTCGAACAGCAATTTCACGAAAATCGTATATGTATGTAATTACTAACAAGGCAAATTAATATGTATCACGGTGGGACATTAAAGGAGTCTCTCTTGAAGGGAGAATAACACAATTATAGTCGTTTGTTTGGTTCATAGTTTAGATAAAGGCGATTTTTGTACATCATTATAGGCCGCTTAAGAAAATCACTATCACTACATAGTATAAAACAAGTCGCTTTCTCTGTCCCTATGTCCCTTTGTATGCTTAAATCTTTAAAACTACGCAACAGATTTTGACGCGGTTTTTTTAAATAGATAGAGTGATTCAAGAGGAAGGTTTTAGTATATAATTTATCATGTTTTAGACAAAGCGGGCGAAGCCGCGGGCGGTAAGCTAGTATATTATAAAGCATGGTTTGCAACTAAGGTTTGCAATGACGTTCTTAACCGGGTTTAAATACTCAGTTCAGAATCCGGCCGAAAGACGGCTAACTATTAAGAATATACTTGTGGTAAATTTTATTTGAATATTCTACAATTAGAAATTATAAGTCTTTTCTTCGGATTCAAAAAACAAATTTAAAGAATACCACTTCATCTATCTGTTTGTCTGTTCGTGATAAACTCAAAAACTATTGCACCGATGTTCATTCTGTTGTCGCCTGCTTAGAGATGGATCTTCTACGTCATTTTCCAAAATTTTTTTCAACAATGTATAATATATTTTTTTTTTGTAAATTCATAGTTCATCGCCTATCGCTTATACCAGCCCTTGTTATTATTATGAATGAATACGCTACATAAGCGCCGTCTATATCAAATTCGTATAGTACATAATAGGATGATAGATAATCATTTAGTAACGTTACACTAATTTTAAACAAAAGACATAGAACACGACAGAGATTGAGTAGGCTACAATTTGAATTAAAAATCTGTGCGTTGCTAATTGTAATATTTATTGAAGCTTTTATTAATGAGGGATTAAACAAACAAGTTACCGCGATCGATAAAATAAATAACGGAAAAATTTAAGGAAATTAATTCATCAATAACGATAGCAGAGTTTTTTTATGAGTTGAAGTTTTTTATTTACTTACATTTTTTTATTTACTTTGGTAAAGTATCAGAATTTGAATTATTTTTTAAATTGTCATTGCCATGCATAGGTATGAATAAAATATTAATGTGGAGCAATAGGGCAAAAATACCGTTATTTACAAAAATACCGTTATTTACAATCCCACTAATTACATACAATTAATATTATTGAAAAATGTTCTCCTGAAATGTTGATAAACCTAATTTAAAAATTATCGATCACAATGTAAGATAGAATTATAAAACACAGCACTCCATGCGCCATATTTAATTTATGAGCACAGATAAAAAATGCCGATGACGTAAGAAAGTTCGCGGGAAAATGTAACGCATGTGCGTTATTATGCTAAGAAAGGCATATTGTACGAAACTCTCAAATATTTTATGAGAAATAAATTACAAGGTTCCTAAACAATAGATAAGGTGATGGGAAAAATTATGATAAGAGATTTATGCGTAAAAATTGTATTCATAATACGTTTTATGATTATTTTGATAGAAAGTCTATGAGTAAAAAATGTTTTAGAAAATCAGTTATTTATTCAGAAAATTTAATTCGGATTTTGAAAAACCATATTTAAGTTTTAAAAAACGTTTAAATAATTATTTAAATACAAATATGATATAATTACCTGTAAACAACAAGTATTTATTGCTAATGTTTTCGCGTGTAAGTCACAAACATTCTTACAAACTTTCGCATTAATTATTATATTACATAAATAATAAAAGGACATACAAAGTATTAACTTCAACACAACTTGTTTTTCCAAAAATATATCATAAATTCATAAAATTCCACAATCCTACTTATGCAATCGGTAAATCGGAATATATTCCAGATTATATTATAAGAAAATGTTTGCCCCTCGGACCGATTGATTTGATTTTCACCTCAAGGCCTTTTTATCAGAATCTAATATAATATCGTAAGCCGATTGCTTGTAAAACAACTTTATAGGCGCAGATTGAATAAAGTAACTCGTTGATAGAAATCTATTTGCTTACTATAAAGTATAAACTCAATTAATTACTTTGCATTAAACGTCACTAAAGATAATCCTTCTTATATTAAAAATGGTTTCATTTCGATAGATTATAATCTACCAAAATATAATGCATAACGGTGCATCTACATCAAACGAGCGAATGCTAATTCTAACCCCACTATATCAAATTATTTTAGTGTACAAACAGGCGTAGAGCATACTTTCGTTGTGCGTTTGAAAAGATTATATGCACTGAATACGAGTTTTCGTTTACACTTAATGATCGCGAAAGAATGCTCTTGCTCTAGTTCTAGCTCTATGTTCGTTTGATGTTAATGCACCATTAAATTTTTATTTAATAATTTATTTTATTTATTTAATACAATAAGACAATTCATTATACCTTACATTAACCTGACGCAAACATAATCTCTTTTGAGAAAAATAGTAAGCAGTAAAAGTAGATATGCAAATAATTTTTCAACAGTTTGCAATCTTGCGAGTTAGATTAAACTAAAATGGCGTCTACAATTTTACGATGACAATCTCTTTACAATATTTCACCACTAACCATCCTCAATAATTAGATATAAATCTAAAATATTTATAAAATTTCAAAAAGTTAACAACTATTTGAACGTAGCTAATGAATATTCCAACATGAATTTACATTTTAGATCCACACAAAGATAATTTTAATAAATTATACCGAAAACCAATAAGTTCCAACAGCATTTCAAAATGTCTTATTTACATTAAAAGATATCAAAACAAAAGTACAGAATATTAAGCACTTTTAAAGGATTTCAAAATGCAAATGAAGGAGCGTAGCTACGGTAATTATTCATGTAAATGTACGAAGTTTAGAATAAATTTATGTGCCGAGGTGACATGGCCGAGTAAATTTTGAAACAATTAGTGGCTTCAAATAAAAACACTAGTTTCGTGTTGGGTATTTATGAGTGAATAAGTACCTACTGCAAAGTTATAGTTTTGTATACAATGTTTTGAGTAGGTCCAATTTATTATATGATGTTGTAAAATCTGTTTTATGTATCGTATAATGAACTATTTTTTGTTGAATTACATAATTGTGATTTATTTATAATCACATCCATTTAAAACTTGCCTATATTTAGTTTTCTTCTATTACTGGATAGAAACTATTCCAAGTCCAATGATGTTACTTGAATAGAATTTCAATATCTATATTGATAGAGCTATTTTCGTAGGTATCCTTAATTAATTAATAGTATTAATAGAATTTTATCCGTGAAATTGCTCTACTGACTCTATATTTGGTAAGAAAACAGATGATGACAAAGAAAAAGATGCTTGCAACGCAAACTGGAATTTGTTTCGATCTAACTAGATAGAACGCACGGGGTAAGCGTATAAGCTATTAGAATAATAAAATTGAATCTGTATTCATATAAAACAATCTACAACATGACACAAAATTACCGCGAAGAAAAACAAAACGAACCTGCGAGGTAAGGAAACCTCAGCGTTAAAATATAACAAATTTTTACCATTTCCAATTCCCGAAATTGTTTCGCTATTCGAGGTACAATATCGTATGTTTGTAGTACAATATCGTATGTTTTGTAGTAGCAGTTGAAATTCATGTAATATATGCAAATCACTGTTGGCGCATACGATCTGAGATTCGTTCGTGCGAATGCTTATCTTTTGGCACTTTGTTCGGAGATTATAATGCAAATGTAATGATGTGTTTGTACAATGCCTGATTGCGTATCTTGGCACGATAGGCAAGTTTTGGAAACGCAAAACATTGATCATAGTTAAGATTGAATATAAAAAAATACTAGTAGATACTCCAGTCATCTGGTAGTCATTCCTGTTTTACCTCGTAAATCACGGAAAAGATATACTTAAGAAAATGCTTTAAGGCGCCATTTGTCCAATATGGCGGCGCGAATGGTAATGATACTATGTGGAAAACTGGAAACTGGAAAAGAACACCTAAAAACATAAAATATCTATCATTCATTTTTAATCAAAAGCCCCTTAAAATGCGTACCTAATGGTAACCATCCATTTTAAAAAAAAAAAGACGTGTGGCATTCGGGGACTGCCGCGGTAAAGCTATTGCATAGCATGCCTTCAAGCCACACCTCCGTGTCCGTCGGAGTGGGGAGCGTGAGGTTTTTTTCGTTACGGAATTTCTCGATTCGGTCCCCGCGCTCAAGGCCCGCGATAGAAGCTATGCAATAGCTTAATACCTAATTGAACTACAGCACGAGTAGGTATAATGTTCACTAAAAAAATAAAAAAAAATAAAAAATAACATTTATTTGCCAAAAACATGGTACAGAGAGGTGTGAAGAGATAATTGTTCAACATGTTTCGCTTTGTATAAAGCATGCAAATATACGCGTAAAACAGATAGGTACTAGATCTAATACACTACACATGCATATTATACAATCGATTTAGCAATTATCATTTAAGGCCAAAAAATTCTTTTAGGCTATAAAAACAATTAATAATCAGCCATTTCTTTAACTTATTTTTAAAAACATTCAATGTTTGGTATAAAAAATACATTATCTATTAGATAATATTCTAACCAAAATAGGGATCGATCATCGAATCTACACTCTCTATACAGTACTGACTACTGAAACCACTGCGTCAATAGAACGTCAAAATAGCTTGACGTTTGAAATAAATCATTTTGATAGACGAGGCTTCAAAGTATGATTTGTTAATTACAATTTAAGCTGACGTTTTGTGTTGTTATGCATTGTTAAGTCCTTTCATTTAAGTTTCGTATAATGACGTAACTTTGTTTCCCATATAATTTACTTTTAGGAATATTGAAGCATCATCTCTATTAATAATCATATTCACGCAAAGATTTTACCATGAACATGTGAGAAAAGAAAATAATATTAACTATTAACAACTTAAAACACGAGAACAGATCTCACATTCTGTAAAGCAGTTTTTGAAGTGAAACTTCTTTATCGGGGGTGGACAAAAATTTTGTGAGACATTTTTTGCGTTACGCCGCGCGCGTGACATTTTTGCGTTACGCCGTACTCGTGACTTAGGTGTAATTATGGTATTTATTTTTCTAAGTTATTTAAAATTAACCTCACTTTTTGATTGTATTTTTCAATTTTTTCAATTTTATTAGATATAATATGTATAGATACACTAACACGTGGGTGGAATTATGTATAAATTTTTTCTAATACTTGAATGTTATTGTGGTACATATTTATTTTTCTAATTCTAAAATATTTACAGTTATTCTCAGTTTTTGATTGAATTTTTTAAAACACCAACACGTGGGCGTGATCATGTTATTTATTTTTCATCTCTGTCTTAATATGTATATATTATGTACTATGTGCGTCATTAATTTCTGACTGTTTCGAGATTTGGTGCAAAATAAAACAGTGTGTAAATAAAATTAAACAATTGAGTAAAAGTATAATTTCATAGATAACACGTTGAGAAGTTCCCTGTATAAATATATAATATACATATCTTGTATAAATACATAGTACATACATAATATGCCTATAGATCTTTACTCAATTGTTTTATTTTATTGATTTTTTACAAATTTTATTTACACACTATTTTATTTTGCACCAAATTTCGAAACAGTCAGAAATTAATGACGCACATATTATATATACGTTTTAATATAGAATATTTTTTATTTTACAACCTTTACAACTTGATCATTAGGAATTTATTAGCTCTATTGTTCGAACAAAAATAAGTTACCGACTTTAAGAACGTGCCGACAATGTAAGTACACTATTGTTTCTTAGAAAACATTTTAGGAGTATACGATAATAAATCTATGACTCACGTAAACACGTGTTTGCTTGATTGGTGTCAGGTGTTCAATTATAATTTTATGAATTCAAAATTTATAAGAATAAACCTCAAACTCTCTGTCCAATCAAAATCCGCCTAAGTCGAAATCCTTTATAAGCTGAAAACGGCAGTGGCCGGCGTAAATATTCAAATAGGTAGCGAGGAGCGAAGCGACGAGCATCTTAGGTTAACTTTTGAACTACCGTACGAGCCGAGCGAGCGAAGCGAGCGAGTTGCAGCAGCGGCCGGTGTAAATATTTAAATAGGTAGCGAGGAGCGAAGCGACGAGCATCTTAGGTTAACTTTTGAACTACCGCACGAGCCAAGCGAGCGAAGCGAGCGAGTCGCGGCAGTGGCCGGCGTAAATATTCAAATAGGTAGCGAGGAGCGAAGCGACGAGCATCTTAGGTTAACTTTTGAACTACCGCACGAGCCGAGCGAGCGAAGCGAGCGAGTTGCAGCAGCAGCCGGTGTAAATATGTAAATAGGTAGCGAGGAGCGAAGCGACGAGCATCTTAGGTTAACTTTTGAACTACCGCACGAGCCGAGCGAGCGAAGCGAGCGAGTTGCAGCAGCGGCCGGTGTAAATATTTAAGTAGGTAGCGACGAGCGTGTGACTAACGTATTTCTTTAATATTGTATATAGTAAATTATTTTTTGAAAAATAAGGACATAAAGAAGTTTCACTTCTTACGTGTGTACTCTAGTACACGCACACATTTTTTTTTTATATTTCGTAACTATGAAATCATGAAATTAAGCTCTAGTTCAGTAATAATATTTATTTCACAGACAATTTTCTTTCACAAAACACCTTATTTAAAATAATTACTGTTCACAAAACACAACTCAACAAACATTAAAATTTAATAATATAAACTTTATCTTAATAAATCAACTACCACAGATTCAAAATGACGACTCTACGAAAAGAATCCATTGAAAACTCTAATATACTCGATAGAAAAATCAAGAAATCTTAATCGATTCTATACTTATATTCATATGTTATACAAAATCGAACGTTACGTAAATTAATAATATCTATCCAGCCGAAGTTGATTACCAAAGAATCCGATTATTAATTTTGCGGCGTCCACAGCAATATTTTAGAGTTAGTTGCCTAAACTTTCGGTCATGAAAATATCTAAGGTTCTCAAATATTACGAGATTGAAATTTAATTTGGTTAATCTGTTCATTTTAGAAGTCAAGTATACAATGTGTAACTTAGTAAGGAACTTGTAAAACTAACTACGGATTGTTAACTACATAATTTTTAATTTTGCAACCAAAATCATTTCATCATTCCGCTAGGCTCAGAATTCATACAATTTTTTGAGTCTAGCGGACTTGAATTAGGAGGCTAGAGTTAGATACAGCTACTTTTACTGTGGAAAAACATATCATTTCCACAACGTTTGCTTTGACAAAAAATTCTAAAGGATTTTAAACAACTTTCCAATAAAGTGGAGGAAACATTTACGCGTAAGCAACTGTAAAATACATCTGAAAATTATAATTCTGTCTTAATTGATATAACAAATATAAATACTCGAGAATAGTTATTAATAGAGTTATATATTATAGAGTATATTATATTAATAGAGTTAGTCTACCACACATTAATTTCTCCAAAGAGGCTCTGTTGTATTGAACTGAACTTTGTACCCACGTAAGCCTTCCAAAAGACCGAGTATTATCCTTGTACTCGAATAATAAGGAAAGAGATAATAATATAAATGTTTGGAACCACTTGCTCACAGCAGTGGGAGTTAAGCACTTCATAAATTGTTAGTGGAGCGAGGAAATACCGCATATGAATTATTATTTCAACTTATAATTATTAGTGATTACGATTAATTCGCTAATCATTCGATTATCTATAATTGAAATGTCTTTTTAGTGATTTAAGGTGTAACTTTTTGAAGTATAGATAGTGTAGTATGCTGTAGTATATAATATTATAATAATAAAAAAATATTTATGTACATTACCTAAAATTAAGGTAACTTTATTATTTGTAATTGATTTAAATATGTATGCTTTTCTCTTCAACATAGATAAAACAATATTTTCTTGTTATAAGTGCTTGCATATAAAGAAGTTGTTGAATCATAAAAGAAGACTGTTGTAGAATGTTTAAGCCGAAATTATCAAGCTAATTCTGAATTACATTTTTAATATACACTCCGTATCAAATAAAGCTCGGTACAAACAACTTTCCACGCATAATAATCACGCGAAATAAAATCACTGCTACAAATATGACAGCATAAAAACCCAACAATGCCGTTCCCATTTTTATATATCGTAAAATTTCAATTCTATGTAAATAAACATGGATAACAAAACACGTACGCAACTTGCGAAGATATTTTTATATTCCCGCCACAAAGGAGTACTATAAAAATGGCGCCAAAACATTTTTATTTCCTTGTAAATAACCTCGCGGCTTAATGCTTGTCATATGAGACAAAATGGTACATGGTGGATACCCTCACGGGTCATGAAATTCGAAGGAATTCATCTTTTATCTTGATGTTTAGATACTAGCTGTATCTCTACTACTCTATATATTACACGATTTACATGATATTCATGCATTATTTTATCCCACCATACAAAATCTCAACAAGATTCGTTCAGTTCACCTTAAACTTTATAACAGTATGTGCGGGTAACTTTGTTACAAAATAATATGCTTATGCAATATTAGATAGAGATGTTCATAATGAATTCATATACCTAGCAATATTTTAGATAGAAAAATTGAAAACTTCTAGATATCCTGAAAAAACACTCCAATCGTTTGCTTCTTGTTTCAATCTATTCAGAATAGATAGGGCTGCCAACATTTGGTATACCAAATATATATTAAAAAAATCAATTTTTATTTTACCTAAGTGTCAAACTTTATTTTAACTATACCGAAGACCAATAAAATAGGATGAATGATTATATCATTTACGTTTAAATTTCATTATAGTAGTGGTTTTTACTTCGTTACCACATTATCACATAGCGGCATATATTATGACAGAGTAAGTGAGCTGGTGGTTCGTCTGGTAAGCGATCACCACAGCCCATGAACTTTTGTAGAGGTGTCTTTGCAAATATGTGTAATAGATAAGGAATGTATTTACGGGAATAAAGAAATGGTCAACGAAAATTAAAAGAAAAGCCTTATTGTTAGTCGACTAGTGACAACCCTGTTTCATCTCATACGCTAGTGTTGACTTTTCATATCGATAAATTGAACCGGAACTGAGAGATCTCGAGTTTCATGTCAACTTATATCTGCGTCAGCTTATTACAATTTGACAAATATAATACATGGAGTCAAACGGTTTCCTGCGCAAAGAAAATTGTTTACTTACATCCAGTTGAATACTGGCAAAGGTAAAGAATATTCTTGAAATACGCAAAATATAATTTATTTCGATTTGAATTCGCTAGAAAGTAAAGTCTCAATCTCTATTAATAAAAAATATTGGCGATCAAACTGACGAACCAATGAACTTGTCTATTTTCATATTTGTAACTTTACTTGATTAAAAAAGGTACGATTTATTATTTAGTAGCAATCCATAATGCATTTGACAGATCAAAATGAATAGAAAATACAATTTTACAATATCTACGTTAAAACTTTAGTAAATATTCGGAATTAAGTTCTTATGAATCTGTAAAATGGGTCCAACCCTTTCCCGAGTCAGTTATTTTGATAAAATTGAATATCAATGATATTCAGAACACGACATTACGTAAAAACACGTCCTAATGTGATCCCATATCCTTTTGTCTCCAAACCCTCTCATTTACATTGTTATTTACCGCCTGACTAGCCTGAGGGGCTGGTCAAGCGTGTCTATATCCATTCTTGTATCCTATTTACATATTTTATACGATGAAATACTTATTTATTGTATCACTAGCTGTTTAGGAATGTTATCGTTTTTCGTATTATATCAAAGGACTTACACAACGAATCTTACTACTCATCCATACTAATATTATAAATGCGAAAGTAACTCTGTCTGTCTGTCTGTTACTCAATCACGCCTAAACTACTGAACCAATTTGCATGAAATTTGGTATGGAGATATTTTGATACCCGAGAAAGGACATAGGCTACCTTTTATTACGAAATATGTACCACGGGCGAAGCCGGGGCGGACCTCTAGTACTTATATACGCGAAAGTTTGTAAGAATATATTATGGATGTATGGATGTTTGTTTTCTTTAACGGAAAATCAGCTGATAAGGTTAGGTAGTATACAGGGTACGTCGTGAGTAAAACCGCAGAATCCAGTTTGTAAATACTAGAATTATTTAGATTATACACGCTAAGCAAATTGCAAACAGTTTAGTTCAGAATAAAGTCATCTCAATGCTTGAGCAACTCGAACCCAAGATTTATACCCGCTTCATTTAACGACGAACTATTAAAGAACATAATATAACATCGTTTACCAACAGTTCCTCACAAAACCCATAAATAAACTAGCTAATTCAACCTCATTACATTAGAGAAGAAGTAGGTCGCTACAGCTAAGCGTCTCTAGAATTAAAAAAAGCATTAAGTGAAGCGACAGTTCCTTTATATATATTTCCTTCCATTTGACCTGTTTGCTCGTTGCAATGTTATTTTAGTTTTCAATTGGTATCGGCACCTGGGACTATTTAAAATGAGATTTAAAAGTATTCGAATTGAACACGACTACTGACTGTCTACGTTTGGGATCTTTTGTTTGGATTAACAATGGATAACTAAATTTAATATAATTTGTAGATTACTTGCTTGAAGATCGAACTCCTAACGTATTTTCAACACAGTTCTCAGAACATTGAATTTGAGAATTAAGTAATTTGTCAAGGTGTACTAATAAGATTAAATTATGGGGATTCAAAGAATAAATTATGTGTAAGTTTAAATGAAATTAATGTTCTCAAAATACCTACATATAAAGGCTAGTAAGTAGTAGCCCTAGTAATCTAATACTATACGTATCGCTTACTATTAACAATAGTAACGTAGAGTTAACTTATCCGTAAAATATTAAATATTTTGCTTCTTAGGGGCTCTATGTTTATAGAGTAACATATCTTGCTTACTCTTCTATGAAACTCAATAAACACCGGCTTTCTTCTAAAGCATTCTTCCAAGAAATCTAACCCCAACCTAGCGTAAAGATAATACCACAATACGAAAACTTCGGAAGTCGTTCATTTTTGTTTCTTCAAACGTTATTGAGTCAGCGAAAGTAAAAAAATAAGGAAAACCTTTAACAAGCCAAATAAAGGAGGCACATTGACAAACGGCTACAGGACTACCGGTCTCACATTTGATGTTACAATGAAAGACACATTTCCTAATTTTATTGATGTCTTTCTTACTCAGCCAAATTATACACATAATTTTTAATAATGGGGTTGCAAATTGCCTAGTTTATTCAATAAATTCCCGTGTCAGGGGTATATTACTTTTTTATTCTTATATTATTCTATATATATTTCTCATAGAAAGAAAAAAGACGTGTGGCACTCGGGGACTGCCGCGGTAAGCATGCTATGCCTTCAAGCCACACCTCTGCGCCCGTCGGAGTGGGGAGCGTGAGATTTTTTGTTACTAAATTTCTGGATTCGGTCCCCGCCGAATATTAATGTCATGTGTGTAAAGGTACACTTATTATGACCAGATATTAAAGCAGGGTTCTACGTGCATTTCACATGTTTTTGCAATATATTTCATTGCTGCATTCTCTTCTATGTTCTATTGGTCGTATCATTATGGATATAGGCTTTAATTTATGTAGGTGACTCTCCTCCATAAATGGCCCACACTAAAAATCAGTACGAGCTAGTAGTTGCTAAAATTAGCACGTTCAACCATCCAAGAAAACCAGCATTCACATATTATTTAACATCCATCTTCTTTGGAAGTTATACCTTCCTCAATACGAGCTAGTCCAATTCAGGAAGCCTTCTACTCCCACAAAAAAGCATATTATTTCCTAACCTATTCAGCATTACTTAAGAAAGTAAGGACGTCTGGGTCAAACGAATCCCGGCGGAGTTTTGTCCAACCGAATAAAACTGGCCGAGCGAATAATGTCACATTACAATGCATTGGCTGTCGGTATGGGATTACTGGAATGTATGTAATGGGCCGAACACGAGATGGATTTGTGTGGACCTAACGTTAGAATTTAATGAAGGATTTTCTTATATCATTCTTACGCGCGATTTATTTTTGAGATGAGGTTCTGAATTTTAAAACTTTGGATGGATGAATTTGGTTATAACGAACGTATCGTTTATTTTTTAAATATAAAGAGAGTATCTTTATGGTAGAGTTCTGTTGTATAATTTAGAACATAATGTATTTTAATTTTATACTAATAGTCGATAATTATGCAGGCTTAGATTCTGTGTTTGTTGCATAACACGAATAATTTGAGAACGAAATTAACACAGTTGTTAACTTAAATAAGATTTAAGAAATATTACAAATATATTTTATTGGAAATAAAAATGGTTTTGAAATTTACAACACAAAAATAAAGTGCTATCTAAATCGAGAAAAGCTATAACAATATTCTACGAACATTTGAACCGATAGCGGGTGAATAATAGATATAATATCTACTAAAAATTACCACCTTCACACTAGCATAGAGTAGGTATTAACTAAAACTATCAACCCAACTCAAACTTCGTAAATCCATATTTGAACAATGCTTGCACTTAGAATATCCAGGACTACCTTACATAATCTCAATCGATCGGCCAATCACAATCTAATTGGATGGCACACAATCTTACTATGGAGTCATCATGTAGTGACGGGGGCTCAGGCACTATAATGTAACGAATTGACAGGAGCTTACAATATAATGTCTAAAGGGGGTTATCATGTCTTAAAGCAGTGTTAATTCCAGTGTGGGAAGGTATGGCGCTAGACGCTATATAGCTGTCTTTTTTTCACAGTGGAATACTGTGGAATAATGCTTGTGGTTGTGTGTACATTACAAAGTAAGTATAACAAAGTAATTATAGTATAATAGGTGATATTAGCATTATAGTATAAAAGGTTACAGAAAATAATATACAAGCAGTTTTATATGTTATGTATATGTATATGTTTTAACTTTCACTGAGTTGTTTTCAGTTTTCACCCTTTCAGGGACTGTGCAATTATTTTAACTTTTAATATGAACCTTACTTTCTTGAAATTTGGTTTTATATATTATTTCTTTATTTCTTTCCAATAGGTCTAGTAATAGACTAGCATATAGTCCTGAATTCAATTGCGGAAAGTTATAAATAGTTTTAACTTCTTGGCAACTCTCAATCCATCTGTGTAACGATTCTATGGTCGAGTTTTGTACAGATGTTCGGATTTTTTTCTCCCGATTTGTTCAGTGCTTGTAATAATTATTGTTGTAAATAGAGGCTGAAAACGTAGATATAGAAAACTGAAATTTTTGCCTCATCAAATAAAAAAAAGCCATCCAATGTACATGTTCAATTAATATATCCTAACTAGCTTTCCGCCCGCGGCTTCGCCCGCGTTCTCAAAGAAAAACCCGCATAGTTCCCGTTCCCGTGGGATTTCCGGAATAAAACCTATGCTATGTGTTTATCCAAGTTACCTTCTATATGTGTGCTAAATTTCATGCAAATACATCCAAGGAATAAAAAGTTTCATACAAACTTCTATCCCCTATTTTACCCCTTTAGGGGATGAATTTTCTAAAATCCTTTCTTAGGGCACGCCTACGTTATGACATCTACCTGCATGCCAAATTTCAGCCCGATACGTCCAGCGGTTTGGGCTGTGCGTTGATAGATCACTATATCAGTCACCTTTGAGTTTTATATATATAGATTGATACTACAAACAATATAAAGTGACAGTCATTTCTTTTAATAACCATAATTACTTCAGTAAAGTGCTGTAATATCCAAAAAAATCTAATATCAATAAAACTCAATACACGAACCAGTGGTTCTTGTATTGCGATTGGTTGCGATTAATCGCAGTAAGGTACAAAAGAGTTAAGGAGCCAGAAATTCGCGCGTCTCGACATTTCTAATAGAATCCGGAACATTCAATTATCCCAAGAGGTTATCTACGATATTTGAACCACCTGTAATTGAAGTTTGATATTTTGGTGACAAAGCGTACTTTAATGGCTTTGATAATAATTGATTGTATTAGCTGAATGGGTTATATGAGTACATATTAAATTCCTTTAAACGCATTGATCCCTTCTATTACTATTAATTAAATTACTTAATAAAAAAATGGCAACATATTTTTATGATTGATGAATATATAATACACTAGCGGTCCGCCCCGGCTTCGCCCGTGGTACATATTTATGTTTTCTCTACATAAGAACCATCCTGGTACTTCAAGGAATATAATAAAAAAAGAATTATCGAAATCGGTCCACCCGTTCTCGAGTTATGCGCTTACCAACACATTTTGCGATTCATTTTTATATTATAGATTATTATATATCATATATATAATAATGTATTTAAAGTCCATTTAAAAGTCTTTAATTCCACAATGTTTTTATTGCATTAAATATGGATTGGATTTGCAACATTTTACTACAGTACCTACCTAACTATAAACAAAAAGAAGGAAAGTGAAAGAAATAATGCAAATAAACCGCAGACGGAAAGCTTTCTAAATAAACAGTTCACAATAAAGAAACGCTCCATAAAAATGAACAGACAAGAAAAAGTAACTATTAATAGGTCACAAAGCAACAATAAAATATAATTTTCATTATCCTTCTACAATAACACCGTCTTGGAATACCTAATTGGTTTTACGTTTTTATACGAGACGAGAAACGAGATGGAAGTTTATTTATTCATAGTTTCCAGAATCGTAAATACAGTTACAGATAAGATGTGAAATAAGGTGAAGGTTATGTTTTTAACAAGTTTTATGTTTTATGTTTGGTGGTTTCCTACTAGTCCTACTAAAAACGCTATAGTTAGTACGAATATATTGTTACTACTAGTATGATTGTTACTCTATCTTGTGGAATCCACTGAACAGTTATTGATGATACTAAACAGAGATGTAGTTTATGTAGCAGAATAACACATAAGCTATATTAATATATGCTATTGCAGATTGCCCGCGTAAGTCCGCGGACGAAACCGCGCGATGTAAAAAGCGAAATTGTTTTTGTTTGTCTTTCTTTCTGGGGCTATTTAATGGTATGATTTTGTTTCTGGAGATAGTGGAAACCAGAGAGTGGCATGTTTATTTGTTGCAATGAAACACCCCATGAGAATTTTCTTTAACCACGCAGGGGAAGCCACGGGTAGAAAGCTAGTTGACCATAATATTATGCTTTCTCTTGTATTGTCTTATGACTTATGTGTTCGTTCTAGCGGCTCCAAGTTGATCAAAATTTCTGCATTTTTCCACTCAGTACCAAATTTCAAAATGTCAAAGACAAGTCTATCTGACTGAAATTTGAGTCCTGTCTCTCCCATATATACTGGATATTGGCAGAGTCCCTGCTTATTGGAGCCGTTGATTAAGAGAAGAAGAATGATCCCTCTTATCTGATGATAATGATGATAATGATGATAATGATAATGATATGCGAGTGGCGCTGTTGACACTTACGGACGCGTTTTATTTTCTCTGTGTTATAAAAATAATTTTAAAGTATTTACAACCAGTTTTTCGTGTGAAACTTTAAATATTGTCTTAGTTTGGATGTGGACGTACCTAAAAACAAAACTTATTTCACAAAAATATTTGGTTTTAATAACTAAATGAATTATCAGAAGTGATTGTGATACTTTGGAACTTGTGAAGTTAGTGGGTAGTCTGCGCATTATTTGTAACCAATTTGTTAAGTCATTCCGTGTCATTCAAAACAATTTTGAACTATTAAATTATATTGAACTATTTCGAAAGCTTTGTCATAGACACATTAGCTACTTGGACAGTACTGTGAGAATCAACCCAACAGTCTCGAGTTCAATCCCAGCAGAGTGCAACTTTGTTTTTTTTTTTTTTTTTTGTGGATTCACTTGTCTTGTGCTTCATTTTTTTTTCTCTTCAATAATTCTTATTTAATAAAAAAGAAAATATATTTTTTTTTCTCTTTTAAAATATGAAGTGCACACATTGCAATATTAATATACGTAGAGATGAACTCTTGGAATGTATTTCTTGTGGAGAAAAAAGCCACTATCGCTGCTTGAATATAACTAGTGCAGATTTTCGTGAGCACTTGAGTGAATACAGAGATTCTTGGCAATGCGTTAACTGTAAGAATATCACACGCAGGCTGCGAAATGATGATACACCCATAAGGTCTCTTAAATCTGGACCACACGACATGTCATGCGATTCCGAGGTTATGCAAGCTCATAATGTTCTAGACCAGTCTGTCCTTATGCCGTCAAACCCAATACCTAATAATTTTTCATTAGATGATATTTCGAAATTATTAGATACAAAGCTGGAGACTGTTAAACTACATCTTTCCAATGAGATCGTTTCAGCAATTGATAAATTAAAATCTGATCTTGCTCATGCAACGGACGTATTTGCTGGCCGTATCGCGGATTTGAGGCAAGATGTAACTACCATTGAAAATCGTGTTGTTGTACTGGAGAATGAAAACAAATTGCTTCGCTCTGAACTTGCATCTATTAAGGAGTCTACTGCTTCGAATAATATGTCTGCGACTATTGACTCCATACTTCAGCTTGAAAGCTCCCTTAATGACCATGAGCAGGGAACTCTAATAAATGATATCGAACTTAGCTACATACCTGAATTTGAGGGTGAGTCGCCCATACATATTGCCCTTGCAGTTGCTAAAAAGCTTGCAGTTGACGTCATTGAGTGTGATATAATCAATGCCTCTCGAGTTGGGCCTAAACCTAGGCCCTCAAATGGACAAGGAAATCGGCCACGCCCCTTAGTTGTTAGACTTGCGAGAAGAACCCTGCGGGATACTTTCCTGAAAAACGCACGCATCCGTCGAGGGGCTACCACTGATGACTTGGGCCTGCCTTCTCATGTTGTGAGAACTTTCTATGTAAACGAGAGACTTACCAAAAAAAATAGGGCCCTCCTGGCTAAAGCCCGTGAATGTGGTCGTAACTTACAATGGAAGTTCGTGTGGTCAAAAGATGGGCGTATATATGCAAAACGTTCAGATTCAGCTCAATCTATAACTCACTGGATAAGATCTGAGAAGGATATTGAGCGGGTTTTTGGTGCAGGTTTTAAACAGCTCAATTAGCTATTTTGCCATTTTTGTGAACTACTTTTACGCTTCTTTAAATATTTCACTAAAAAATTTACTTTTGATTTGGATTTTTTGTTATTCAGTTACTTTAAAAATATCTAAATATGGTTTTTACCTTCTAACTTATGTATCACATTTAACATTATTAATCATCAGTTCATTATTGTATAATAAGCATGTAATTGTCAACTATAAAATTATGTCAAAATTTGTCGGTGTTCAAGTCTGTCTGTATACCCATCAATATTTTAGTTATAAGTCTGTAGTTAATTATATGATATCTGTATCACGCTCTCTTAATAATTTAATTTCTCCTATATTCTTACTT
The DNA here is from genome assembly GCF_061535395.1 of Colias eurytheme. NCBI lineage: Eukaryota > Metazoa > Arthropoda > Insecta > Lepidoptera > Pieridae > Colias > Colias eurytheme. The sequence goes on from NC_143001.1 coordinate 4,346,097, forward strand.
ACCGGGTTTTTAAACAATTATGCACTAATCAAAGTCATCATAAATTCACTCTTAAAAACACAAGCATATTGCAATGATTAAAACAAAACATATTAAATTAGGTCTCTTAAACCCGGGTTCACTTGTAAACAAACATGATGAATTTATAGCAGCTATATCCAGAGAATCTCCGGACATAGTTGCTATAAATGAAACTTGGATAAGAAGCGGCCAAGAAGGCTTAGCCCCCCAGGTACCAGGTTATGAGTTTCGCAACTCTCCTCGTAAACACAATCTCAAGGCACGCGGTGGTGGGGTCGGGTTTTTTTGTAAACTAGGAATTTCTTTCAGAATTTTGGCTTTTCCTGTGATTGATGATACAGTGGAACAAATGTGGCTATCTATACACTTAAATGGGAATCGTTTAATAATTGGAACAGCTTACAAGCCTCCTTGGGTTAACACAGAATTGTTCCTAGATGCGTTGACCTCCTCAATTAATTCGTTTAATAACTACAGCTATCTCCTCTTAATGGGTGATTTCAATATAAATTTATTGAATGAGCATGATGGGAAAACTTTGCAATTAAATCAATTTCTATATTACTCCGGTCTAAAAAATTACGTGCAGTCACCTACACATATCACTCCTCACAGTGAATCGTTAATAGATCTTGTATGTACAGATGCCCCGGTAGTGAGTATAGTTAACCATCGAATTCCTACATTAGGTGCACATTCCCTTATTGTTACTGAGTTAAAAATTAAAAGACAAAAAATTCCACCCAAATATATTAAATATCGTCCCTTAAAAAATATACCTATTAGTTCATTTAACTCTGATTTAAATTCTATCAACTGGGATCTCTTTCTAAAGCAGGATTGCGTAAATGACTCGGTTAAATTATTCAATGGTATCATTCTTAATCTGTTCGATAAATATGCACCCACTAAAACTTCAATTATCAGAAAACCGCTTCCACCTTGGTTCACAAGCAATTTGCAGTATATGATTTCTTTACGCGATAAAGCACACAGAAAATATCAAGATTCAAAATCAGATGTCCATAAAGAAGCTTACAAAAGTCTCAAGCAGTTAGTCAATTGTGCTTTTTTCAATGAAAAAAGGGCATTCTTTAATCATAATATAAACAGTAATTTAAACAACCCAAAAGCATTATGGAAAAATCTAAAGAGATCTGTTCTACCTAACTTTAAATCTAACACATCACTACCACATACTTTTAATGACCCCGATAAAATTAATACTCATTTTCTCAATATTCCAGGAGATAACAAAGCAGATACAAATACAGTTCTCCATTTTAATTCAAAAAAATTTTCAAACGCTACATTTTCGTTTACATCTGTTAGTGAAGACAGCATAGCTAAAATTATTTTATCAATTGATTCAAATGCAGTGGGGTCTGACGAAATTAATAGAGATATGATCATATTGACATTACCTCATTCATTAAAATTCATAACCAATTTAATCAACAGATCGCTTGCTTCAGGTGTCTTTCCCTCTCTTTGGAAAAATGCTTTAATTCATCCCCTCCCCAAGGTTAACAATTGTTCAGATTTAAAGGACCTACGTCCGATTAGTATTTTGCCCTACCTGTCGAAAATACTAGAGAAAGTAGTTCAAAAGCAGCTTGTGCATTACTGTGAATCCAATAACATATTTCCATCTCTACAATCAGGGTTCAGGGCTAAACATGGGACCTCAACAGCTCTCTTTGATGTTATTGATAAAATTCTTGCATCTCAAGATAAAGGCTTTGGAACTGTCCTAACTCTTTTGGACTTCTCTCGTGCTTTCGACAGTATTAACATCTCCCTCCTTTTAGCTAAGCTATCGTACTACGGATTTGACTCAAATACTGTTGACTGGTTTAAAAGCTATTTGGAAAATCGTACTCAACAAGTTCTTTTACGTAATCCTAATGGCAACAATATAATTTCAAAATCTATGAAAGTTACCAGAGGAGTACCTCAAGGTAGTATTTTAGGGCCTATCCTGTTTATATTGTACACAGCAGACATTACACAGTCAATTAAACATTGTCAATTTCACTTATATGCCGATGACCTTCAACTTCTCATTCCTATCAGCAGGGACAATTTTGATGAGACTATCACGAAACTTAATTCGGATTTAAATAATATTTCATGTTGGTCTAATAATAACTCTTTAGTGTTAAATCCGATAAAATCTAAATTCATGATCGTTGGTTCCAAAAAACAGGTCAATTGTTTATCACAGTTAAAACCTAAAATTTGTATCGATAACTTACCTCTCGAATGTGTCAATCAGGTGCGCAACCTCGGTATTGAAATGGATAATAATTTGAAATTTGAAGCCCATGTCTTAAACGTTACTCGAAATTGCTTTTATCGTATTAAAGTTTTATATAAAATTCGTAATTTCTTATGTGAAGATATGCGCATTCGCCTATGTGAAACTCTAGTCTTGTCCAAACTAAACTATGCTCTGGCAGTTTATGGTCCTTGTTTGCTTCAAAGAACACAACGTCTCCTTCAGAGAGTGCAAAATGCTTGTGCACGATATTGCTTTCAGATTCCTCCACGAACACATATCTCACCATACCTAAACATGCATAACCTACTTAACATGAAAAACCGTCAAAAACTTTACTTTGCCAGTCTCCTTTTTGACGTTATTAAATTTAAAAAACCTTCTTATTTATATGATAAACTTTTATGGAGGTCCTCCAAAGCCTCGAGTGAATGTAGGTCATGCACAAATATTTTTTCTGTGCCTAAATACAAAACAGCCGCCTTTAGAGGAAGTTTTAGATTTCTTGCTACGAAATGCTGGAATGATATCCCGCCTCCTATTCGAAATTCTCAATCAAGGGACACTTTTAAAAAGAAGTTGAAAGCTTATTTTCTCGTTATTCAAAAACAGTCTACATAAATACCTATAGTTATTTTCTGTGTTTAATAATATCTACTATAAACTATAACCTCCTTGATAATCATTAAAATTGTGTCCTTCTTTTACTTTATCTATATTCTACGTTTTATATATTATTGTTCTGGAAAGGATGTCTTTAACTTCTTCTACGTACTTGGCGCGTTGGCAATATAAATTCATAAATTACACATAAATTCATTATTACACACTATTTATTTTTTATTACTGATTCGTTTCCTCTCAACTCACTCAGCGGATTTTACGTTCTGACTGGCAAACTATGTTACATACTTCATACATCAAAATCTTCTTACTTTATTGTAATACTGTATAGCATAATTTAGTCCGTTCTTTAAAATTATACCTAATTTTATTAGTCACTCCTCTCTACTTATATGGTGCTGACAGAATAACAGCGTTACAGCCTCAGCTGTAACATTCATGCTGAGTCAGTAATCCTTTTCCCTGAGGTGATACAGATATAATATAATATTATTACGTCTACACAATATATTGTTTTACCCAGTTATACCTTGTTTTTTAAGTTATAAGTATTTTCTGTATCTAATGTACTGTATCATTTTTTTGGGAATAAATGTGTTTCTATTTCTATTTCTATTTCTATTTCTATTTCTTATCTACCAAAACGCACTAAGTATATACAACAATTTTCAATGTAAAGTGATACAATAGGACAGGCATCAATTCGCTTTGACCCAATTCGATTGTCAGACGCATTTTTAAATTTCATTATAACGAAGGGGCTCCAATAAATTACAGACCTTTGTTGGTGAATTCATTGGATGTGTTTTGTCATTTCTCGGTTTAATAGGATTACGTAATTGCTTGCGTCAAATAGAACGGGAATTAATTTCGTATTTACTACATTTCTAAATAGACAGTAGAAAAGCTAAGTTTGCTTGATGATATTATTAGGGTTCCGTACCGAAACGGTAAAACGGGACCCTATTACTGAGACTTCGTTGTCTGTCTGTCTCCAGGCTGTATCTCATAAACCGTGATAGCTAGAGCGCTGAAATTTTCACAGATGATTTGATTGCTGTTGCCGCTATAACAAAAAATACTAAAAAATAATTAATTAATTTCCCATAATATGGATCCCTTCGTGCGCGAGCCCTAATCGCACTTGGCCGGTTTTATTTAAATAACTTACAGTTACAAAACTCTTCTACATAATATAAAAATTTGAAGATATATATTTTTTATTAAATAACGATACAGAAAAAAGTTTAAATACTTATACTCGTTAAACTTTGATAATTGCGAACTCAGCATTATCAAAGATAACGTATTTATACCGAAAATGATAAATGAATGCAAAATTGATATTTAATTGCTGGCAAACGTTGGTGCGGTGTTTAATAACATAATTTATGAGCCGTTTTACATGTAAGAGGGATGACAGACTATTTAGAACGGATTACGAATAATCCGCAGTGTGTACATACCCTAATACCGATTTAGCTAAACATTTGGCTGAATGTGAATTAAAAACAAATGCGTTGTGGTCTGGCTGGTTAAATTTTGAATAAAGAAACAGCTGTCAAATTAATCCTGTTCTAATAGTATCTATGTATAAAAAAAATGTCGTTCTTAATTTAAATTTAAATTTGGATAGTAGAATAATGATTTCGTTTTAGCTTGATTTGTTGTACAAAAATACTGAAATTGCTGGATTTAAAGTTTTAATTAAAACGATAAAAATATCATTTCAATAGTAGAAAATTATTATTAGTCAGTACCTACTTCTCTATAATACTTTTATCTGGATTGTAAGGCGGCTCTACGTGTTAATAACGGAATAAAAGGTATCCTGTTCCTTAATAAGAGTATAAACTAATGATAAAGAGTGATTTAGCTAGGTAGGTGGATATATACCGACAGACAGAGAAACCATATCTTTTTTTGCATACAAGCTTTCAAATTTGTTTTTAAGTGCCTTAAACCTTACCCTAACCTTAGATTTCACTTATAAATAGACAACAGCTTTATTTCGAGGAGTTCATATAATAAATAATGTGCATGCGCTGCGCGTAATATTTTATGTTCGGCATTAATTACCCCAGAACATCATGTTTGAGATTTATTGTGTACCGCTAATGTACTACAATCGTTTTATAGTAAAATCAATTTGCTTGTTTTATTTTATTTATTTATTTTATTTATCATTTATTCAGGAAATTATTACAATTCTTAAAACTAAACAATTTAAAAATTATATATATATATGTATACTTAAAAACTAAAATTACATTGACATAAAAAAAGAAAAATAACGTAAAGAAAAGTAACGTTTTGACGTAAAGTTAAATTTTGTCGTAACGCAAATTTATTATAAAGCTGAAGAGTTTGTTTATTTGTTTGGATAATTGGAACGCTCTAAGGAACTACCTGGTCCGATTTGAAAAATTATTTCGGTGTTAGATAGCCCATTTATCGAGGAAAGCTGTAGGCTATATAACATCATGCTGAGCTAAGACGGAGCGGAGCAATGCGAATAAAACCGCGGGGCACAGCTAGTTATCAATATTCTACCTGCTACCATTAAGTGAAATGTTAAGCAATTTGTCTTTTACAGGAAGCGCATGTGTGAACATCTGAAGAAGGGCCTGGATGCGAGCGGCTGCCACCGTTGTCATGTCACAGGAGTCACAGGTGTCAACACCACCGATCGCAGAAATTTTTAAACACGCTTATAGCTATGAAAATGTCTATTGCAACTTCTCACATTTTTTTATAAAAAAATAATATTATTTTGAATAAAACTTAATGTTTTATGAAAAATATTTTTATTTTATTCTATTTATATCCGCTGGTTCCGCGTGAAAGAGTAACCCAATTCCTATATCCCTCTATCCTGTACATTTCCTTGTCTATTACCTATATTAAGAAGATAGTGACAGATAAGTATATTCTTCTCACACTTAATGTGTCAGCAAATCGTTTACAAAAAACATCATTTACTTTACTTAAAGCGAATAATAATGAGAATAAAACCTTACAATATCTATATATTTTCATGTATCCTTTTTACCTAATATTATGCTGTTTAAATAATAACCTTAAACATTTGGTATTCAAACGATGAAAACCAGCACTTATATAAAACGAAGTTGCTTCAAACTCAATAAATGTTGCTAAAGGAAAATGAAAATTGAAAGTCAATTAATATCAGGGACCTTTATTAAAATCGAGGCAAAAGAAAAATCTTATCTATTTATACAAAGCCGATGAATTTACACAGTTTTTATCAATCGAAGACGACAATGTTGAGAAGAAACTGATTGAATCTCAAATTGCAGTTTGAAGGATGTTTTAGTGCTAACGATAAATCGTTGCTTGTTCTTATACATTTATTTTAGTTAAAGTATCGAACAACGTTTATTTGAGATTAGATTGAAGTCTCTACATTGACATTGATTCAACCAGTTGATAAAAAGGTGGTTTAGTGAAAACTTAAAATAAATCTGTAATTTAGCATATGCAATACGATATTCAGGTGAAATTTTGAAATTAAAAAACATAAATGCTAATGGACTGAATAGAGAGAAGTCACTATTTAGTGAGCAATGAAATACTATTATTATAGTGAAATACTATTTCTTACGAGTTTATATCTGTCTCCTAACTCAGAATTGCTGCTATCTATTTATAAACATCATTTACATTTCGGCATAAATTATACTTCACTAACTTAGCAAGGACAGAATTGTACAGTTATAAAGAATTTATTTTACAACTGTTTCTTCATTTTATCAAGTTAAATTACTTATCCTTACCTAATGTATATTTTATTAAAACCTATAAATAATATTATTATAATTACCTTCCGACAAAATATCGCATATAATAAACAGCACCGCAAGTAACAAGGCAAGGTACGTTAGCACCGCGTAATTTGCATTTCGTGGAGATCATTTTGAAACGTCGAGAAATCGAAATCATCGTTGGAATTGTTCCAGGCTTTATTTCCATTTGATGCTAATGTAAATGGGATGCCCTATAATATCATGTTAATTCAGTCTATATCTCTTTGTTGCATATTCAGATTGTGTGCAGTTGAGAGCTTGGAATTATGAACTCCGCATTGCTTCTATGATGTATTCGCGTAATCATATTGCATGAGTATTTTTGTGTATATTTATGTGACAATCTTATCACTACATAGTATAAAACGATCGCTTTTTCTGTCCCTATATTCCTTTGTATGCTTAAAACTTTAAAACTACGCAACGGATTTTGATGCGGTTTTTTTTAGTAGATAGAGCGATTCAAGAGGAAGGTTGTAGTATATAATTATTAATTAATTGCGTTTTAGACAAAGTGGGCGAAGCCGCAGACGATAAGCTAGTAGGTACTATATGTACAGACTACAATATGTACTTTACCAGATTTACGTACCGGATTATTTCGTATGATCTTTTATAACTAATAATAAAAAGCTGAAGATTTTGTTTGTTTGGTTCAAGCAACTACCGGTTCAAATTGAAAAATTATTTCAGTGTTTGATAGGCCATTTATCGAGGAAGGCTATAGGCGATAACATCATCACGCTTCTAGACCAATAATAGCCGAGCAATGCGCGTGAAACCGCGGGACTAGTATTGCACAAAAAGTGAATATATTTTCCTTTGTGTTTCTTAAACAATATTAAATTTAATAGATTTTGTAATCGAAAAATTTACATAGAAGTGCATAACATTAGCCTCCAGCTTTTGAATACAGACTGAAATTTAACTAAAGAAAGTTAATAGCAGAGAAAATAACAAAGCCAAGAAACTGTACTTCGATGTTTTGTTCTTCAATTTTATCATAGACTTATAATAATAGAGAATATAATGAAAGGTTACACAGAGAGATTGTTCCGATTTTAAGGCAGCCTAAGGCAAAACCATCGGATTACATTTGAACTGTCTAAAACACGAAATCGGATCAAAGTTTGATGTTAACCTTACATTTGAAGATAATGCCTTATCCGATAACGTTAGGTAATGTAAGCTTTAATATTCTTTCTGTTTCTTATCTCTTTGTATCAAATGAGCCCGTTGTGATAATATATCAAAGTCAGTCTTCAACGGTTGTTTTTAACCTTTTAGAACTGAGGAAATTATGTTTGATAAAAATTAGAAAAATGTATTAAAAACCAGGAGTAGAACAAGTCAGTAACCAAATAAAACACAGTATGTAAGGGCAAGTCATTTATTTTTAACATCCGTAACATGTGCAACTAAATTCGAAACATATTATCAACAATAAAACCAAACATTTATCTTTTATAAAATACATTTGTATTCTTTAACTTAAAACCACTTCTGGTTATGTTACTTTAAAATAATTTAACACGATTACTTCTATGATACGTCAAAATTATTATTTTTAAACTGTACAAGAAACTGCATAAGGATAATTGCAAGACATCATAATCTCATCCCAATATAGATTTGCTGGGCAAGTGAAGTAGTGTGGAAGGAACGAGCCATCTAAATTTTGTATGCACACGTAGAAAGATCCGCAGTCCTTTGGGTTTGGGAACATTCCAGCTGATTCACAGGTAAAGCCTGTGGTTGGAGTTGATGGAGCTGAAATCAATGATATGGTTGTAATCATGAAAAATTAAAGGATACGGTGTAGACGAGCTATTTTTTACAGTGTAAAAGGCCAAATACACAAACATATCGTAGTTATATGACACGCTGCTTTTGTAGAAAACAATACATCGACAGTTAAGACGCATTCCGGTCGCCCAAATATTATTATAAAGAGGAAGAAACGTTTTTTATTTAGTCATGAATATCAATTAGTTTTTAATTAAACGTAAAATGTATATTATGTAAATTATTTAAGAAGTAGTAGTATTTTTTGCATAAATATTCTAAATTCTATGTCATAGAAACAATACCTGAAGTTGTTGCAGTAGAACTGATAGTACTCGATGAACCTGCTGACGTAACAGAACTAGTAGAACTTGTACTATGTGGCGTAGTTGATATAGGTGTCGTTATAGGACTATTTGTAGTAGGCGTAGATACAGGACCTATAGTAGTACCCGGAGAAGTTGAGCTAGACAATGTTCGTTTAACCGCTCTCAATAGAGGAAAGGTTTCATTACTACACAAGCCATGGAAATCATCAGTTTCTATACTCCAAATCATAACCCCAGCAAGGTTCATACTTAAAGCGTATTTTGCTTTGGCAATAAGAGAATTTACATCATCATACGACACCCAGTTTCTGTTCTGAACAGCATAAGGAACTTTTGCCAAGCTATCAAAATAGATGTTCCATTCTTGTTCTCGAAGTAAACTGCAAAACTGAAAGAAATTATATTATTTTTGTAGCTGACAGTGATAATGTGAAATTAATTCTACTACACAGGGCTTGAGATAAATTAATATAACTTGGTGAAAGTTTACGCATACGATTCGTGACCTATTTCATAACTTTCTCTGCGGTATTTAATACGGGCATAATTAATAACTTCTCTTCGTTAGGTATCTTTGATAATTATAGCACATATCTCAGATAAAATCTCGCACTAAAATCTATACTAATATTATAAAGAGGAAAGGTTTGTATGTATGTATGTATGTATGGTTTTCACGCATAAACTACTGGACCAATTTTGATGAAATTTGGCACAGATAATCTTTAGACCCTGAGGAAGAACATAGGCTACCTTTTATTGCGAAATATGTACCACGGGCGAAGCCGGGGCGGACCGCTAGTTTATTATAAAGCAGATCTTGAATTTGTAAACTTCAGTAATAAATAATAATACTTATGGCACATATTACTATAGTTGCAATGTCATTTTATGCTGCTTTATATATTTTTACTAGCGGTCCGCCCCGGCTTCGCCCGTGTTACCTACATGTTTAAACTATCCTATCTCTCAAGTTGGATCGAACTGCACATGGTTTGCGAATTTTATTATAATCGGTTAAGTGGTTTAGGAGTCCATTGAGGACAAACATTGTGACACGAGATTTATATATATTAAGATGAAAAAATATTCTAATACTATTAATAGTTGATATACATTTTTTATACTCTTCTATAAATTGTAATCCCGTAATTAAAAACAAAATATTTATATATATTCAAGTACTTGTCCATTCCTTGTTTCAAAATATGTCAAAGTTCTTAATTTGTAAATGAGGTCCTCAGAGTTGACAACTTTTATCAAACTTGTAGAAGTTAAGGCTCGTTTAGTTTAGAGACACTGAACTTTATTGAAATAAAGGAGCTTGTTTGTTACGAAGTTTTAAAAACAGATAATTTACCGAGCGTGACTTGTTAGCTGTAAAGTGTTCGAAACAGTAAAAAATATACCCTGTGTAAAAGTTGTGAAAGCTGCTTTATTTATAATAGTGTATTAAGAAAGTGCTTCTTTATTTGACGTACGATTGTGCCTATTTAACGACCATAAAGAAGAAAAGAAGATGGTTTCAAGAGATCCTATGAAAAAGTAGTATTTTAAATGCCCTATGAATTCCTAGTATAATTTTCATTTTAAGCTCTATATCACTTCTTCACACACTATCTTAAAATTGATATTAGCTTACCTCATTGTATCCAATGTTTCCACTAGTAGCGGTGTACGGGCCAGAAATACCAGGTCCAAATGAAGGTGCTCTTACCGAATAAATATTGGGATTTGTTAAAGTGAATGTATGGCCGTAAAATGGTAGGCCAATCACTAGTTTTTCTGGTGGAAAACCTGAATGATTTAAATTAGTATTAGCATAATAAAATATATAATATCAAGAATTTTTAACTATACTTATAAATATAATGTTGGTCTCTAAAAATTGTGAATCATTTATTCATTTTTTTTATCACGTTACAGATTTTAATCATCTCTATGAAATGCTATGCAAGTATCACAATCTTATCATTTTAAAAATTGATAATCTCGTAATGGTTATTTGTCAGACCACAATTTAAAATAAAATACCTTGCGACACCCAATACTCTACAGCTACATCAACGGTGTTAAGGTTTTCCCTGGCTACATGTTCATCCCCTTCTCCTCTATGTAGTGGTGAATTGTGACCAGTTACAGTATCCCATGGACCGTACATGTCGTAAGTCATAAGCCCCACGAGATCTAAATATCTGGTTATTACAGAAACATCGATTTAACTATTGAATTCTTTCAAGTGCCAATCATATACAAAGATAAACTTTAGAAAAGTTATGGAACAATTTCAGTAGTCGATAGAGCTCGCATACAGGGGTGTGAGTACTGATTTATTTCTTCAGTCTCTCTAATAAAAAAGTACACATGAATAAAATTGAATAATGTAAAATTATTTTACTCAAAATTCGCAAGATAACAAGCTAACGATCAATGAAAATACGCCATAATTCATTATTGTGCCAAAATAAAGATTGTTTCAAAGGGAAATTTAGAACTAAGTAAACAAATTAGATTATTGATAAATATAGAAAGGTAAATTCTTGTTAAAACAGGAATACAACTTACTGTCCTATAGATGGAATATCATATGATAGTGACGCAATGTCTCGAGTAGAAGCAACAGCGGCGCTTAGCAAAAGACCGTATTTGTCAAACTCCGTTCTCAATTCCTTCAGTAATTTAGTAAAGTTCTCAATATCAGCTTTTCCATTGACAGAATCTCTCCGGTTCGGATATTCCCAGTCTATATCAAGGCCATCAAAACCATGAGTCATTATCATTTTGATTGCACTTGATATGAAATTCTTTCTTAGGGCTGAACTTGCTGCCATCTGGTGTAAGAAGAAGTAATCCTTAGTACCTAATGCCAAAGTGTATTTTTTGTTTGTCTTTGTTTCCCATCGTTGGGGAGCGATTTATTGATATGATTTTTGTCTTGAGATAGTAAGAAAAGTATAGAGTGACATAGGCTACTTTTTACAGTGGTGTAACATCTCAATCCTAATTTTCGTGCAGTTAGAAGTCTAGAGAGTCCTGGATACTCGTATTGAGATATTGGCTACTTTTTACTGTGAAACATCTCATTTCTGTGTGTGGCCCTGCCTTACAAGCCAGAGTTCGTTGGTTCGATTCCCACCCGGGGCAAATATTTGTGTGATGAACATAGATGTTTGCTCTGTGTCTGGGTGTTAATTATCTATATGAGTATTTATTTAAAATTATATATGTATGTTTATCAGCCATCTGGTTTCCATAACACAGATGGGGGATCAGATCGTGCCGTGTGTGAAATTGTCCTGAAATATTTATTTATTTAAATATTTATTCCCTAGTGAATCTCTGTGGACAAGACGGAAAGCTACTAAAATGTAAAATTGTGTATAAATAATGGTTAAAAAAACTTACAATCGAATACTTTGCTGATGCTTCGTTCCAGCCACCGACAGCCAGAATAGTTTTCAGCTTTGTGTTCTTTTGTTTCAATGCGTTGAAAATGCGGAAATTATCTGAAATATTTTCGGGACAATGTTGGTGAAAGAGTTTGAGTGGTAGAGATTTGTTGATGTTTTTTAGCCAAATTTGATCATTGGTTTGAATATTTTCTTAACTTTTGGTTAATATAATAAAGCATTCAATGTGTTGCTCTCAGATAACGTTACATATAGAGTTATATAGAGTCTTTCAAAATTACGAAGAAAATGAATAGGTAGTGCACGTTGTGATCTTCATTAGTTATTTTTTATGCTAAAAATATTTAGAAATAAATTTCGTTGGTCTAAAATATGAAGATTTTCTAGCTTATTTATCAGAAAACAATATATGTACAAAGAGTTAAGTTAAGAAATTTTTTAAGTTAAGTAGAAAAGATGGTGGCATAGCCACGGGGTGGACTAGCACTATCTTTGATGTCAATATTATTAAAAAAAAACATATACACTAGATAATATTACTATAGAAAATAATATTCAATGATACTAAGTAAGACATAAATTAAATTTGATTAGCTGATATTAGAATTTAACTATTTATCTGGATAAGATTAATACGAATCTTTAAATGTAAAATTGAAATCGTATTAGGAGATCTTAGTTTTCGATATATTTTTTAATCTTAAATAAATACTAAATACTAATGAACGAATAGTAATTGTAGGAATAATTTCTAATAATTAATCGCCTGAGAACAATTAAAAAAATCCAAAAATACTACGTTTTACTTACAACTTTATCCATTCAAAAACATACAGAATACATTTCGATCATTAGTCGATTAAAAATACCTAAATATTATATAGTTATTACAAAGAAACATCGTTTTACTTACCTCTACCCCAATTATCTGGTAGATCAAGATATGGATCCAAAGAAACAACATTTCCCTGTGAATTGATTCCAACAAAAGTGTACACTAAATGTGTACAGAGATCTGGATTGATGTTACCAACATCAAACTTCCCATTACCATGTCTATATGTCGCCCATGTGCCATAGTAACAGACGATTTTTTCTAGTTAAATAAAAATAAAATAAAAACAATTAAAAAATATGAATTGAAAATTGTCTTACGATAAAGATTGATTGATGTTCTTAATGTTTGTTTGTCTTCTGATGTTGACTTTTTTTAGTGAGCTAGTGTTAATAATATATAATTTAGATTAACATTTGTATTGGATTAAAAGTTGAATAATGATAACATTTTTTGGTAGGTACATAAAATATTTTGCAGGCACAAAACATGAAAATAAAAATGTAAAATTTATATATCTGATTCAAAGACAGAACATTCCTGTACTTTTTGTAGCATTGCACTAAAAATTACAATCATGCTTCACATTTTTTTATTTTACACTCACTTTCATTGGCTGAAACAACACCAACTAACACTAAAACAATAACTAATTTAAACACCGACATTTCCTGTTTTTCCCATCAACAAACTCACGATTAACATATCCAAGTGTTTTTAAAGAAATTTCTTATCTTTTAACACTAAGCTGTGATTGTATTGTAATTCTTTGATATCTCACCGACTATAATGAACTTCTAGTTTTATTATACTACACTATCTCGACTATTGATAACAATAATACTAGGATTTTCATTGAGTTAAATATATTTCCGAAACCTAACAAAGACAATTTTCAGTCGAACCTATGTTTAATTTATACATTTTAAAGGAAATTTTATGTACAAACGAAAAATGTCAGTTCCATTCAAATTTAAAACAGAACCAAACAAACAATATTCCACATCAATTTAAACTTTTATCAAACAACATTTAACATTTCTTTGTACTCTAATATTTCGAGGACCAACAGCTCGTTATATATAAAAACTATCATCTAGAAAACCTATTTACATTCGTCCAATCCGGCCTTTGACGGCTTAACCAATATCACTAGGCACAATTTTAAAGTTACCCTCGCTCGTATATAGTGGACAGGACTTTTAAACCGCGCGGAATCCATTTAGCCGTCAGGGAACAAATAAAAAAGTCTTGGACGCATGTGGTAGAGACATATTTTCGACTTTCATTCGCGGTACAGGACGGGCTTGTAAGTTATGACCGCAATGTCCAAACAAAACTGCATAAAAGCTGTGCCTAGAATTCAATTTTGTCACAATACGTAAGTGCTTGTTTGCGTTTTGGACACATACAACCATACGCACTAGTTTACGAATTAAGTATTTGACAGTAATAAAAAATGTGGTAGGAATTGAAAACTTTCTGAAGTTTCAGAAAGTTAATATGTAAAACAAAGTCCTGTAATTCACATTCTAATTCTAGCCCAAAAACTGGTAAACGAATTTGTCTCTGAGATTAGGTTACCTACCAATTCAATTTTTTAAAACTCATCAAGATATTATCCTAGGTGACATAAAATACGAATTACATATTTAACAAATATAACTAATAGAACAATAGAAAAATGAAAGGCATCATACATCTCCGATCAAGCACAGTTCTTTGAATATAGGAGAAGTTACGAATATTGTGTACGCTACTATGGGCACCTAGTTCAGAAATACTTCTTAAAATAAGTTTCTTTTACAAAAACCCGTTGAAAAAAAACGAACAGAAATATTTCTGCGAAGTTTCTAGCACAGACTAATAATAATATACTACGTATACAATTTCTAGGAACTGTACTAGTACAGAAATGACTTTGCAACAAAATGCTTGAATATCATGCAATAGGTACCTACATAATAAACTTTCAATTAAATATTTTTTTTTATTAAGCTATTGCATAGCTTCTATCGCGGGCCTTGAGCGCGGGGACCGAATCGAGAAATTCCGTAACGAAAAAACCTCACGCTCCCCACTCCGACGGGCTCGGAGGTGTGGCTTGAAGTCATGCTATGCAATAGCTTTACCGCGGCAGTCCTCGAGTGCCACACGTCTTTTTTTTTTCGATATTAAAGATCTGAAAAAGTATTTGAATTAAAATTTGGATAGTTTCCTTAACCTATTGTTTTGTTGCAATGAAAAATATGACTAAACTCTACATAGGTACATCGATAATTCGATTATTTGCGAAATAAATTTCCTAACCCTTATACAAAACTAAAAGTACTACAAATATTCATTTGAAAATATCAATCACCCGTTGCAAGAATCCATCATGAAAGCAAAATATGACGCATTGATAAGATCGATGAACACTTCAATTAATTGTTCATTGTTTTATCGGAATTACTTTATAATATATCTTATCAGATTGCGTTACACACTTATAATCCAGCTTCTGATTGTCATTGACTCGAGAAAATCTAGCAATAAATGTATGTAATAGTAAAAGATATGGACACTAAGGGCCGGCGCCGATATGACGAAGCACAGCGCAGTGCACTTTTCATTGTCAAACTATTATCGACATTGTCATCTTTAAAATAACGTTCAAAAAAGCGCACCGCGCTACCTTTCGCGTCTGACGCTTCGATGCTCCCCGAAATAAATTGTTATTATTTGATTTTTAATTATGTCAAAAATAACAATGTCGAAAATAGTTTGACAATGAAAAATGCGCTGCGCTGAGCTTCGCCATATCTGCGCCGGCCCTTATGTTATACTGCTGAAGTTGTTTGTTTGAATGCGTTAATCTCAGGATTTACTGATTCGAATTGAATTTTTTTGTGTTGGATAGTAATTTTATAGAAGACATGCGAACCAAGGCGCGGACGACAATAGGTAATTTCGACGCGAATTCAAAATTCACACACATAAGATATTTATCACTCAAGGTACAAGCAATTCTAATTCTATCATCTATGATTGTGTATCAGCTTCATTTTTCAACCAAATATAAAGAAACACCTATAGACTACAGGCCCGTGTTGAAAAAATTATGGGTCATTTGACCCACCAGGTGACCTATCTAGAACGATATAAGAGCATAAAATAATAAGATTCAGCACTATGACGTCACTTGTAAGCTGTCCAACTGAGTGCAGATGAGAATTCGAAGGTTCAGGTAGAGATTTTCTCCCCTTGTCTCCATGATTTTTGTACGGCGTTGCGGAATAATTGATTAAAAACAGTATAGAAATAGTATGACACAGATGCCGTACAAAAATGGTGGTCCACAAAGTCGGAATTTATTTTTATTTTTCGACAGTTGCCGGGGTAAATTTGGTCATTTGATTTTGTACGGCATCTGTGTCATACTATTTCTATACTGTTTTTAATCAATTATTCCGCAACGCCGTACAAAAATCATGGAGACAAGGGGAGAAAATCTCTACCTGAACCTTCGAATTCTCATCTGCACTCAGTTGGACAGCTTACAAGTGACGTCATAGTGCTGAATCTTATTATTTTATGCTCTTATATCGTTCTAGATAGGTCACCTGGTGGGTCAAATGACCCATAATTTTTTCAACATGGGCCTGTAGTCTACTAATCTAAACAAAGAAAGCTTTTTATAACAGCTTACATGCTTTAAAACTTACAGTATATCAGTATCCAATTAAGCAAAACCCCATGTCATGCGTACTATAGCTGTTGAAAGAGTGTAGAATTACAGTAGCGACTGCCATAGTGAAAAATTGTGGGATATTCAACCTTCCAATATGCTACAATCGGGACTAACAAACTATTTACTATTGGTTCTCGAATTATTGTCACGGGAATGTCGATCGCGATTTTACTTTTTCATTGATGTAAGTTTAATTAAGTTGTGGTAAACGATATGTAATTAAATTAGCACATTTAATTTATATAAATCGTTACTATGGCCGTAACTTATCTTTTTACATTTGTCTATCGTTATTTTTAATCTATACCTATTGTTTTATATACTGACGATTTTCTGGTTGTTAGATACTTACGACTCTGCTCAAAAATTAATACATAGTTCGAACATATTGTACCATTAGTATCTTAGTTACATCTACATCTAGGCTCTCCTCTAAAACCTATCTACAATTTTTATCCCGTTACATAAACTGCTTATTAAAATCTTACACTTCTCAATAAAAATCATAAATATTTACAAGCACAGTAAAAGTTTATAAAGGAATTCTTAAGTGATAAATCTGTATGCAAGGTGTATGTTTCCTCAATGTAAGCAGTTGTGAACTAATTTAACTTTAAGAATTAAACACGTGTAAGCTTGTTTACATTCCCCTGAACTTATTGTAAACAAGGAAATTAGACGATGTTTACTTGTTAATCATAAACATTGATGATTTTGAACTGATATCTTTGAGTTTCGTATATCTAATGTATAAGCTTATCTACTATGTAGATATGCTAAGTAGCAGTCTCGATAGCTTATTTTAAAGAAACCGCTTATTGTATTTTATAAAGATTTTTTTTCATTACTTTACTTTCTAAAAAAAATGACAATTCTGGATTTGGCTTAATTGTTATTTTCTTATTCATCATATTATATCAACATTGTATTTTAGGTATAGTAAATATTACATGATTCGAAATACCTTTCGATATTTGAGAATGTCAATGAAATGAAAGTCGTTTTTCAAAACAAAGTTACAAGTTATGCTTCCTAACGATCTTGCATGTATTTTTATCGTAGTTAAAAATATTGGTTCAACATAAAAAGTAACTCTATAGAGTTAATACGATGTTTGAATATATAACATGTTATGAACTGTATCGAGTGTATACTCGATTGATTTCAAAACTGTGTCGAATTATTACGCTATATTATTTAATTTAATATTTCTATAGTAGGGGAGGGTGATTGTTGAAATTGTTTTGGCCAAGCGATCATTCTAACGAGAGGCTATTCCCATATTTGAATGGATGTCGGTTCTTTTTTACCGTGATTTAGATTGATTTTCTATAGTTGCAATAGTTTTTATAAATTTGTTTCACACGTGTACAACTTTATAGCTATTTTTTAGAAGTGTTAGGATATATTTTATGTTATTGTTTTGTGCATGCTTTTGATGGTTTAGATTGGTTCAATTAAAAAAATTTAATGAATATAAAAAATGGCCCAAAAGTTATAATAATTTTCTATATCGTGGCCCAGTTATTAGTGCGTTAAAATATAGATTGCAAGGTGCGATTCCTGAGGAGAAATACAAGTTTAAATTGAAATAAGATGTTGTAATCTTAGACATTATATTATGTTAAGCTCAGTATACGATTTAAATTTAAACGCCTAATGGAAATTTGTGAATAAGCAAATCCTAATTAAGGAGATAAATAATAAATATATCTACGCAAAAGTAACACACAATTTCCATAGCATAAAAGCTTTTGTGAACAAGCGAAACATAATCTCAATATATTCCCAAATAATTAGCTTGTGTCTGTCTAAAAATTCGTCGTATTTTGATTTTAATTAAGGACATATCATGGCCCCAGGCTGGTTCAGTCTA
The DNA here is from genome assembly GCF_061535395.1 of Colias eurytheme. Classification (NCBI taxonomy): domain Eukaryota; kingdom Metazoa; phylum Arthropoda; class Insecta; order Lepidoptera; family Pieridae; genus Colias; species Colias eurytheme. Next base: position 4,364,818 of record NC_143001.1, read on the forward strand.
ACAAAGGCTATTGTACACATTTGTACGTGGTTTTATAAAGGGCATTACAAATTCTCATTATGATGTATATGTTTGGAATATTGTGAGGTTTTTTTTCAGTTTTGAGAACGTTTAAATCATGCGTGAGTTTTAAAGGTTGATGAACTTTGAATTGAATCGTACTGATGTAATTTTATTTTATATCTGAATTTTATTTCCTGTTAGAAAGACCATATATTATTTTATCAATAACTTATTATGAAAGCATTTGAATTGTATTCATACTTTACTCATTTAACATTTAGAAGAGAAATCAAAAATTTACGTAAAAGAGCATCAACCCAATCTACAAAAATATTATTAAAAGGTCCATATGTCCATATGTAGGTATATTCCTACTCAATAAGTTAAAAAGCTTTTTTCTGTTATTTTAGTAGGTAAAACCTTGATTATTACTGAGTCTATTCTTATATGTATATTTATTTATATTTGTATTCGCGGCGAGTTAGTAACAATAACGCAAATTTTCAAGATGCCTATTCCGGAAGATGTATGGATATTATCCCTACTTATATCCATCCTTGTACGTAACGGGGATGGTTGGAATGGATACACTGGAGCTACGACGCGAGCGCGCGCTTATGGTTCATTATTATCTGCTGTTAAATAACAAAATTGACAATCCCGTGGCACTGGGGGCCTGTGGTGTGTGGGCACCGAGCTGTTCCGTGCAGTGGCGCTCGCGGCCGCTGTTCGCGGAGAGCCTGCTCCGGACGCGAGCCGCTTGGAGTGCACCAACCCATCATGCACTCAATTTGTTAAATAAATTCTTACGTGCTAAATGTGAAGTGGACCTATTTAATGTTAATATTGTATCGTTTGTCTCTAATTGTACCTTATTTTTAAGTCAGACTTTGTAATAATTTTTATCTTTGAGCGTGTTGGTATGTTTGTACTGTAAGTCAAAGCTCTACCAAGCTTCTAACCTCCCTTTCCTAATATACAAGCAATTAATTACTTATTAGATATTCAGAAATTCTTAATTGCTTCTAAACATGTCTCTTTTACATGTTTATTCAAATAATTCAATGACAAACGCTATGTAAATACTGGGAACAAATAAGGCAGAAATGTTAATTTGATTTCATTGTTATATTTGGAAGCCATTTTGTATTTAGATAAACGAAATTATTGATACAATTTTAATTAAATGTATTTAACTATGGAACTGTATTATATTCTTAATGCTTTAAATGGAAACTCCTGAAATAGTTAAAGGATATTTAAGTTCGTCCTGGATTGGCGGAAAGACGCGGGTTCATATCCCGCCTCAAACAAACTCAAACATTTATTTATTCAATAAGACTATTATTCTTCTAGAAGCACTTTTGAATGGTCATAACATATTTTTAGCATTTACCACCTCGTGGTCGAAGTTTTTCTATTCTTTAAAAAAATATTTATCAAGAATTTGAATGCTTGAAAACCAAAATATCAAATTCAACAAGCCCATAAAACGTACCAGAGAAATATAAATAGATAAACTTAAAATGCACTTATTAAATCATCCACACGAATACGCCAACGCTGGACTAGCAATTAATATCATATTCTTTACAAAAATATCCATGAAAGAGGAGCGAAAATTTCCCTGTAGTATTCTAGAAAGTACTATATATTCGGATAAATGGGGCGTTTGTTGTATTAAGTTGACGCGTTGCGACTAACCATAGTTTCAACAAATACCATTCCCCTGGGCTGGTATCGTCTTTATAACCTATTTATATTCGTAGCGTTGCCGTGTTGAGTAAAAACCTATGTTTTATGTGTTCGGCCGTAAAAATCCCGCGTTCCCTAGACGTGTTTCGTTCTAGATTTTCACATGTTTAGTGGTAAATTGTTTTTGTCAACGGTAATCGTTTTAAAAGGTTATCGTCACGACGAAGTTCTTTCAGCATTTACTCGTAGTTTTTTTTTATATTTTATATTTGTAGCTATATCATGTGTGATATAAAATATGTGTGTGCATGTTTTTTTTTTCTATGATAGAGGAAGCAAAGAGGCTGGTTGTCCACCTGATGTTTAGTGGTCACCACCGCCCATAAACACTTGTAACACTGGTAGTGTTAGATGCTTTACCGCCCTAAAATGTGTGTAGATCATGTTCTATTTCATATTATATCAATAAATAATTATTAAACTATTACTTACCTATTGTATAAAATGTTCAAGTAAGTTGGTCTTTCAATTTGTCGTAAATCGCGTTTCATTGTAGGTACCTAGGTAGTATTAAAGTGAAAAAGCTTAACGTCAAAGTTAATACTAAATTGGAAGCTCTGTCCCGGTGAAACAAAAGAAATGATCATTAAAAATATTCCATATGAATATCGGATTTGGTGAAAAATGTCGAGTCGTGATAACGTGAATGGAATCAAAAGATTTGATTGGCTCGTTACGCGATTTCAGAACGAACGGTCAATTATTTTTAAGACTAGAAGTTGTTACAGTAACTTCTAAAAGAATTGTAGTTTTATATATGCTATTGTTATTTAATTATATGCATATGTACAGACAATGCTACTGAACAGTTTGAAAGAAATAAATTATTAAAACAACGAAGTTTTTTAAATAAGTTTTATGTAGTATAAACTAGCTTTCCACCCACGGCTTCGCTCGCGCTGTCTCTAATTAAATAATTTATACAAAAATCTTCCTTGAGAATCACGATATCCATAGATAAAACCAGAATGAGAATCGTTGCAGTTGTTTTTGAGTTTATCGCGAACAAACAGATAGACATACAGACAGACAGCGGCGTCGGATCACTTTATTTTACAATATTACGTAAAGATAATATAAATGGATAATATTGTAAAATAGGTTTGTAAAACATAAGTATTTTCAGTTGATTTGAATTATTTAATCGCGCAGATATTCAAACACAACTATTTATGTATTTATTTATATAACAAAATCCATTTATCCGAACTGTGAATGAGGTTAATCAAAGCTAGCCACAGGTGAAGGAAAATAAATCATTCGTAATACTAATAAACGTGAGAATACAGTCTCACGGGAAATTATTAGATGAGGCTATAAGAACTACCGACGGGTTTCGTGAATTATTGTGTGGTTATAGATAATCTTTGGTAACTATATTATATCGAAGTTGCTTATTGATTTTTAAATGTATACTAATATTATAAACCTGAAGAGTTTGTTTGTTTGTTTGAACGCGCTAATCTCAGGAACTACTAGTCCGATTTGAAAAATTCTATCGGTATTAGATAGCCCATTTATCGAGGAAGGCTACCTATAGGCTATATATCATCACGGTAAGACCAATAGGAGCAGAGTAGCTCAATTTCATATACATGATTTTTCATAACTGTTCAATGGAATTAACACGTTCACTGCGGCATGTCCCGTATCGGGCCATCAGCGACTACACCACTGTGCGGCGCCCAAAATCACAGTTTTCACCGTGGTGCGGCGAGGTTTTTTATATGTTAATCAATGACTAGAAAAGAGACAAATATATTTTTGTAATCACAGTTTGAAGTAGGACTCAATTTCGTTTAAAAATCGTATGGCAAAATATTGGACACAAGGCATAGAAAAGAAACCGTTTCTTTTGTGTGCGGCATGTCAAATATTTTGCCATGGACAAGCACCTCATGCCGCACTGTACTGCGAGCGCGCCGCGTGTCAGTCTCGCATAGTGATGCTCCAGGACCACATGAGTAGAAAGACGGAACAGAGACTAAGCTTCAAACAAACGCGAGAATCGATTGCACTACTACAAGTACGCGGGGCCATGTGTGTGTGACTCTGGCCGCTTGTCGCGTACGCATTCTGGAAAAAACCGGTTTGCGCTTGCACAGGCAGAGGACAGTCTCAGGGTTGATACGACGCACGTTGTTTGTTTTATTAGTTGCAACTTGCAAGTTTGAATATCTTATATATAAAATTCTCGTGTCACAATGTTAGTCTGCATACTCCTCCGAAACGGGTGGACCGATTCTCATGAAATTTTAAGTAAGTCTGAGAATCGGCCAACATCTATTTTTCATATGTACCACGGGCGAAGCCGGGGCGGACCGCTAGTTTTAATATAAAACGTAATATTTCATTGTCAAAAATGGTTGTTTATTGTACTGTGTGTATGAATAATAGTAGAAAAACTAAAAATATTTCATACTTCACCTATCTCAAGGAGTACAATAGCTGAGTAAATATTTTGATTATTACTTTTTCAAGTAAGTACCTACTTGCGTTTATTTTATTAGGTCCTTTTTTAATAAGATGAGAATTGTACACGGTGTGTTTTTACCTTTCATTATTATTACAAGTTTAGCATTTGTAAGTATGTATGTATGTATCGTAAGTGTGTACCTACATACCTAGGTTGGGTTGTAGTAGGTAGTTTTTTTTAATTTGTCTTAACCTATTGTGACAACCCTACCAAAATAGGTAACAATTTTGCACGTTCTTAAGAAGCTTAGCCTCTGTTCCGTCTTTCTACTCATGTGTACAGGACCGAAGCACTTATCTTTTGAGTTTTTTTAAATGACAATGATACCTTGGAGGCTTTAGTTTTTTTACTTTCTTTTATTTCGTAGCATAAATGCAAAAATGTTATGACAGTTGTGAAAATAATATAAAACATTAAAACAAAAGTTACTGAACAAATTAAAACAAAAGTTACTGAACAATTTCTTGATAGTACTCTATCAAGTACCTTGTTTTATATATGTTTTTTTTGTATCAACGATCTCGTTATCTGTTAACAAACAGACTGAAATATACAAAATTGATTTATATCGATATCGATGTTTTATTTTTACAGTGTTTCCCATAATCCCATCGCTATTACTGTAAACATGCAGTATCAACGCAGTGCGGGATGGCAAATAATTTTTCACAAAATCAAGGGTTTACATTTTCCCTCATATCTTTTAAACTATTGGGTCAAACTAAAAGCTATTTATGCGGTATATACTAGACTATATATACTATTATTTGAAAAAAAAAATTTGAAATATCTTGAAATTTCATGAAATTATTAACCTTCAAAGTCAGAAGGTGCGATGTGATAAAAATGGCTCATGACGCACAGTGGTGAACTTGCCGATGTGAAGTATGGAAGACATGCCGCAACAACGGTAAGTTTGGCATTTTAGGTGCCGCAGTGAACGTGTTAAGTAAGTGGTAATTTTTAGCACACTTTATTGAATAAAATTTAATCGTAACCATGTTTTGGATTCGTTGATACGCTTTTCGCAAAGACTGTTAAAATAAAACAAAATGTCACTTTTACACTTTATTCACAAGGTTTGTTGGCTACACAAAAGCTCGTATTTTACAATCAAAACTATCAATGTCATTTACTACTTTATTTACAAGATTTAGATACACATTAAAAAAACTCATATAATTTTATTTTCTTTATTTCAATTTCGTACACTCAAAAGTGCAGCGCCAAAAGAACAGCAAACGCCACAGAATAAACAACAAACATACATTTATCTATCGCCTCTGCCAGTTCTCTACTCTCACTGTACTGAACTTTATCCGACTGCATTTCTTCAATGTTCTTTCCTACTGTGCCGTCATCGTCCTCTTGGTTCGAACTGCTTTCGTTTATCGTGTCGTAGATGTGACATAGCTAAAACAATAAAAAAAGGAATAAATAAATATTTCTTGCATTATATACGCTAAGTTTAATGTTTGAGGTGAAAAAAAAAATGCAATTTATAGTTGGAAATGATCGAAAAAAAAATATTTTTTGTTTTAAATGTTTTGTTATTTTGAATGTAGTTTCTGAATGTATGTTATAATGTGGAAAATTATTATTATAGTGTAGTGTGTATCGTAACGATTGTTTTTCATATCAAATATTAAGTTTGTATGAAAAACAAAGTTGGGAAGCTTGTTTTTTTACTCTAAATGTTTCAACTGTTGAAAAGATTGTATATGTCGCAGTCATCTGGTTGGATTTGCTATTTGATTGAATGACTAGCGCCTTCATTTAATGACGACATTTACAAATGACGGCGTATACTAATGAATGAATGATGGAATCTAGCAGTGTATCATGTACCTACGTAATAAAAGAAATAATAAAATCCATAGAAATAAGACTTTATTCCCCAATTTTTCTGGCGAGTAAAACCACGTGGCACAGCTTGTGATAAATAAATACCGCTATTTTAAGAAAACGTAACAGATCGTGCATTTCTTTAAGAAATTTTTACCGGGAAAATAAATGAACAACAAAAAATATGAAATTTAATGAGAAACTGAAAATTCTTTAAATGAATGAAAAAACGTCCAACTTGACTTATCAAGGAAAATTTTAAATAACACGGAATTAGCTTAAGAAAATCACAACACAACATAAAAGAGAAACAACTTTGTAAATCTTTTATAGCTTCGAAACATAATTAGTGTCATATGAATATTAAAAAAAAAATTAAACGAAGGTATGCTTTGCTCTTGTATATTTGTAGGATATTTCTTCATAATTAGCTGAATCACACAACTTTTACTCTTAAAAGTAATATCAGGAGGCCGTCAGAGAGATTACATTATACATACTAACATAGAATACTACTAATCCTAGTAATCCTATCCTACTAATCCTATCCAACTAATATTATAAATGCGAAAGTTTGTGTGATGTGTATGTGTGTGTTTGTTACTCTTTCACGAAAATACCACTGAACCGATTACAATGAAATTTAGCACACATATACAAGGTAACTTGGATTAACACATAGGATAAGTTTTATCCCGGAAATCCCACGGGAACGGGAACTATGCGGGTTTTTTGAAAATGCGGGCGAAGCCGCGGGCAGAAAGCTAGTATATTATATTATCTGTGATACGTACCTTCAATTGCGGCAAACAGAACACTGATCTAAACCACTGGGCCGTCACAATGTGCTGCATTATGGAGCTTCTGCAGAGCCGCTGGGCGAGTGACGTCATTAGTGCCACTTGTATAAATATCGCAAGTAACACACCGCCTAGTACTGTTATGTATAGTACCACTGAAAAATAATGTAGTAACATATTATTATTAGAAAGAAATGTGATTAAAATAAGATGTGTAAGACTGAAATGTAAAGGTACGTAGGCACCTAGTATAGTATTATATTACCTGTGACAACAACAAGACATTGTTATCGCTTTGATATCTATACTAATATTATAAAGCTGAAGAGTTTGTTTGTTTGAACGCGCTAATCTCAAGAACTACTGGTCCGATTTGAAAAATTATTTCAGTGTTGGATAGCCCATTTATAGAGGAAGGTTATAAGCGATATATCATCACGCTAAGATCAACAGAAACGGAGCCACGCGGGTGAAACCGCGGAGCGCAGCTATGAGATAAGAAATAATTGTAATTCAACTAAGTGTTCCTTGTATGTACTCGAAATGTGAATTCTTAAAGTTGATTTGAAAAAAGTATTGGTTTTAAATAAGAATGATGTTTGAAATGTTTTCGAAACATAGCAATAAAATAATAATGCGTATTTATCTTTTTTTTAACTCCTGCATAAACTCTATAATCTAGTTCATGAATAAAAATAAAACAAAGAAACCTAGAGAGGTTTCTATGATATTTTTAACACCTAATTATTGTAAATAATTTGTGACCATGTGTATAATAACAATCATAAATGAATACAATAATTCAAATAACTTACATATAGAAGGTACCGTGTGACATGGTACCATATAATCAATATAGCACAATCCCAAACAAATTATGATGACGCAACTAGTATAGAACCAAATTCTAGATAAATTGACTGGCTCTGTCCAGAATGAGAGGAGCACGAAAGTTACTAGAACTGAAAAATAAAACAAAGTTATAAATAAATAACATTCCTGTATACCGTGTTTATCCCTACTAGTCCCTACTAATATTATAAATGCGAAAGTAACTCTGTCTGTCTGTCTGTCTATCTGTTACGCTTTCCCGCTTAAATCTCTTAACCGATTTTGATAAAATTTGGCACAGACAATCTTTAGACCCTGAGAAAGAACACAGGCTACCTTTTATCAAAACACCACGCAGGCGAAGCCGCGGGGCGGAAGCTAGTTGGCAAATAAATTAATTTGAATTTTGAATTGGAATTTGAATTTGAAAAATATGAAGTTATAGACCGGGAGATACTGACACAAAATTTCGAGTCATTTGTAACAAGGATGGCGGTTCTACAGGGGTCTTAGTACGCAATGACAAAAAGAAAAACGATGGTGTGAACGCTGGTACCGGTGGCTTAGTCGCGTGGGCGTTTGTCGAACTCGTCGGAAAAATAGCGAAAGTCAAACGATTTGTAACACAAAAATTTTAGAATTTACCGATAGCCCATAAAAAAGAAGTAGGCGGTAGTGTCATGCCATACTTTTCCGGTGTGACTTACAGCCCGCCATACCGACGCGAATGTGTTGATTTAAATAAAACAATTATTCAACCATTTGTACCAGGCTAACTTTTGCACAGGTAACTATCGTCGTGCAGCCATTTACGAAAATCGCCATGCCATACTTTTCGGACGATTCCAAATGGTCGCCATACCGCCGAAAATCTGCAAAAAAATTTTATTTCGCCAAACTTTTTGTACCAGTATTGCATTTGGATTTTTGGAGAGTATTTGATAAAATGTGACCATTATTATATTTGCCATACTTCTAGTAGGGGGAAAAAGTGCTGTCATACTTGAAAACTTAATTTATTATTAATTTATATAAGTGAAGATTTCCAACACATAGATCATTGAAATTTTGTATTTATATTTTTTGATCCTCAAACTTACAGGAAAAATAAGTGCCATACTGTTACAAATCGTTTGACTTTCGCTATTTTCCGACGAGTTCAACTAACGCCCACGCGTCTAAGCCGCCGGTACCAGCGTTCACACCATCGTTTTTCTTTTTGTCATTGCGTACTAAGACCCCTGTAGAACCGCCATCCTGTTACAAATGACTCGAAATTTTGTGTCAGTATCTCCCGGTCTATTATTATCATCATATAGATGATGTAGATAAACATCAGGATCTTGCAATTCTACCCCTAAAGTTAACAGTGCATCTTACGGTGCATTTACATCAAACGAGCGAATGCTCATTCTAACTCCACTATGTCAAATTATTTTAGTGTAAACAGGCGTAGAGTGGGCGTAGAACATTATCGATGTTCTTAGTGGATTCAAAAAGATTCTATGCAATGTTCTAATACTGAACAATACTGAATACGAGTTTTCGTTTACACTAAAAGATCACGAAATAATGCTCTTGCTCTAGTTCTAGCTCTATGATCGTTTGATGTAAATGCACCGTTACAGGCTTTTCAAACTTTAAACGAACAACAAATCAAAATCCTTACTAATATTATAAATGCGAAAGTAACTCTGTCTGTCTGTCTGTTACTCAATCACGCCTAAACTACTGAACCAATTTGCATGAAATTTGGTATGGAGATATTTTGATACCCGAGAAAGGACATAGGCTACCTTTTATTGCGAAATACCACGGGCGAAGCCGATGCGGACCACTAGTAAAGAATAAAATAAAATTCGGTAACGACAAAAAACAATAAGAAGTAACCAATTATGCCAAAAAAGCTGAATTAAATCAATAATATCAATCTCTAATTATGTGACCAATATTCATCCCGATAACTTTCTAAGCAAAAATATCGATTGTATCATTCCTGAAAATTCCTTACCCAGTAAAGGCGTGTAAAACACGATATTATAAGCACTAGCGTTTCTCTTCAAGATCACTTTGAGCACGAATCTATCGCTCTGATGTGTTGTGTTGTCGTCTGTCGGGTACATTTCGTTCCACGAACTAACGTTCACTATGAAGTGTGATGATGATATCTCCCACGCGTTTTGTATGACCGTGTCTGTTAGCGCGAACTGTAAGATGTTCCTTTTTTTTAATATGTAGTAGGTACTTACATGTATATTATTATTATTATAATAAAATCTTTATAAGCAAGTAGTATTTTAATTTGTATAAAATCCATACTAATATTATAAATGCGAAAGTAACTCTGTCTGTCTGTCTGTTACTCAATCACGCCTAAACAAATGAACCAATTTGCATGAAATTTGGTATGGAGATATTTTGATACCCGAGAAAGGACATAGGCTACCTTTACTACACACTAGTATTTATATACTATGTCTATACATAATTAAAACATTAGGTTCGTTGTAACAGTATGGGAACAGAAAGATTAACTGTTAAAGTTCCAAACTAGACTATAGGTATAGTAGAAGTATACAGTTTCGATATTAAAATAAAATATTAAAAACGGGGAAATTATTTCATTTACGTGTCACGTGTGCATATAAAAAATAATTTGGAAAATCCAAAAGTGCACGCCTCATAATTTTTTTTTTTAATAAATATTTATTAATTATTATTTTTGTTTATTTAATAACAATTAAACCACATCGAATCAGACCCTGAAAAATGAAAGGGTTCTATTCCTGAGCATACTCAAGCGTAAGAGAAAAAAAAAGACTCGATTAGTAAAGTATTTCGGTCGCTATCGTGTTAACAAGAAAAAGGATCCGCACATACAGACACACGGACGTCCAAGACAGAACTTTTTTAAACTGTTTTTTAACTAGTTTAAATAACAAAAATGACATCAAAAATATCATGAACGTTAAAAATAGTGTTTTTTCTTAATACGTGTGTGTATGTATTATCTTACAAGTGCAATGTATGATACATAAAGACATTTTAAGTTTGAAAAATCAGATGTTTTGCGCGAAGTGACAGTAGTACCCACCTCAACGCTTCGCTTATGAGGCGTGCAATAATTTTATATAATTTATATTTGACTGAAAATATTCTGTGAATTCATTGCTAAATAATAAAAAGTATTAACAACGTGAAAATATTCCTACATGAAATCGTTTGAATAGTTTTTAAAGTGAAACTTCTTTATCGGGGTTGGAAAAAAAATTTAGTGTTACATTTTTTCGTTACGTGTGACATTTTTCCGTTACGCGCCATCTTTTTCTTATCCCTACCACGCGTGATTGACGTATTTCTGTAAAGTTGCATATAGTAAATTATTTTTTGAAAGACTAGTGTAGGTACACATAAAGAAGTTTCACTTCTTACGTGTGTACAATAGTACACGCTCACTTTTTTTTATATACTTACAGCTTTCATACTATTTACGTCGACATTTTTTAGCGTGATCTTTTCATGCGCTTCCCATGGTTGTATGACAATCGCACAGACATATTCGTCGTGAGGCCATCTGCAAAAATTCTTAGAATTAAGATTACTGGTCATCTTAGCACAAAAGTTTCCTATACTTTTAGGAGAAATAATCGTAATGATTATTTTTTCGAATCATAAGGATTTAATTGAAATTTGAAATAATCCTTTTTTTTTTAATCTTTAAAACGTACGTTGTAAATGTACTTATATTAATATGATGTATTGTCGCGGTACGTGCATGGACTTTTCCAAAATAAAATATTCTGTAAAAGTCTGTAAAGTATATATTCTCTCTCTGTACAATTTACTGTCTGTTACCTAAAATAAATGTAAAAAATAAATAAACATAGAAAGACAACCAACTGTATATTAATACTCAGATATACCTGGTCAAAGTATTGCCATAATCAAAGCACCAAGTATTAATAGTGGCATGCATGTGGTATGTCGCCTCACCACTGTTCACCATCGTGATCAGTTCTGGATTCCTAGCGTCTATTAATCCGATAGAGGCTGAACTGAAAAAAAATTAAAAATTAATATATGCTTAAATCTTCCTACTATTAATTAGTTAATTAATTTAATATTATAAATGCGAAAGTTTGTGAGGATGAAATTTAGCACACATATAGAGGGTAACTTGGATTAATACATAGGATAGGTTTTATCCCGGAAATCCCACGGGAACGGGTACTATGCGGGTTTTTCTTTGAAAACGCGGGCGAAACTGCGGACGGAAAGGTAGTGGTTTAATAATCGATCATTATTAAGAACAGCTAGATACAAAATCCTACACAAAAACAATAATGAAACTGTAAATAATTATTATGTTTGTAAAATGATAGTTGATTTTTTGATTGCATAAAAGTATGTCCAAAAAACTTACCAAAAGGTCTTTACTACACTAAACTTACTTACATATTAGGTCAATAATCGAAAAGTGGTTTAAACATGTCAATCAGTTGTCATAATAATCCTTAAGGTTAAGGAGTAGATTGTATCATTTGTGACATAGCGTGATTTAAAAGCATAATTTCATGAAGTTCCAAATAATCTACAGGTACTTACTTAAAAACATAGAACTTAGGACTCCATATTTGTCCCAATCGAAAAGTAAGGCTGTCTGTATTATTAAATTTGCTGGGATTCCATGCCATGCTGTTGTCAGTCCATTTCTGTACAAAATTTACCAATTAGATGACATTTTTGTTAATTTTTTGAAGATCGATATAAAAAAATATGAGTATAAGTGTTAAAATTTCAATATATGTATTATGTATGTTTATCAGCCATCTGGTTTCCATAACACAAGCGAAAGCTTAGTATTTGATCAGATCGTGCCCTGTGTGAAAATTGTCTAGAAATATTCATTAAAGTATAATTTTATTAGTTTATTTATTCCATAACTAATACATCTTACCATAACAATAGACACGCCTGTCGTCAACTTCGATTCAAAAGCGTCATACATAACACTTGTAACCTTAATACCCAATTGTACAGCTACTTGGGGTGAGGGTGGTATGATGGGATCTTTGTCGGATAGTAACGTGCGCTTGAGTTTGTCTGAGTTCGATAGTTTTGGGTCTACCGCTTGAGAATTTGGTGTTACTGAAAATAGTGAATTAGGCTGTAAGAAATAATCTTAAATACTTTTTTTAACTTGATGAGCTCCTCCTTTTTTAGGATTTCTTGAAAATTTATGAAGAATCAAATGTTGTAATCATGTATTTAGTAAAGTAAATTCCAAAGTCTGTGTGGGCGGTTTTTCGGGCGTTGTATGATAAATATTTATTACTCAAAGAAAAGTTACAATTATAGGTAATTTCAATGTGTTCCGTTCACTTAAGACCAACAAAAAAAAACATTATTTTATAACTGAAAAACAAAGTTTTAAACTAAAGACTATCGCATCTTTTAACCATACCAAACGAAAACCTTTAGAACAAAAAATGATTGTATATTGATTAAAGTCTTAATATAATCATACCTTTACTCTTGGAGCCAGGTATAGGGCAGTCATAAAGGAATTTAATTTCCACCCCGGACCACGCGGCAAAACTGAAGTAATTAATTGATATTGGATCTACATCCATAAAGCTAAAAATGGGTAGAATATCTCCTTCTTTACCGAATTCTATGAGCCCATCTAAAAAATAATGTCAATTTTTACTAAGTACAAAGAAAAAAGAAAATAAATACTTTCGTATAAAATACAAATCTAACTCAAACATTTATTTTTTCAACTAGACTTCTTACGGTGCATTAACATCAAACGAGCGAATGCTCATTCTAACCCCACTGTATCAAATTCTTTTAGTGTAAACAGGCGTAGAGCATTCTTTCGTTTTTCTAAGTGTGTTCGAAAAGATTCTATGCAATGTTCTAATACTGAACAACACTGAATACGAGTTTTCGTTTACACTAAAAGATCACGAAATAATGCTCTTGGTCCTAGCTCTAGCTGACCTGGCTCTATGTTCGTTTGATCTAAATGCACCACTTTTGAATGAAAAATATTTAACACCGGTTCGTAAAGCAGTTTCTACTTTCTGAAGAGATAGTCGTTAAGAAACACTGTCGTAGCCATAAGTTGAATCATGTAGGCGATGATGAACAAAATGGTAGTAAATTTAGTATGTATATTATGATTGTACAAATAAATAAAAATCTGTAGTTTTATTGGCAGGATTGTTGATGTAGTTGAACAAATTGAAGGATAGATACAAGATAAACATATTGTGTATTGTAATGTTGTTGTAATATTGTTAGATAAAACAAGGTTAACAGAAAAACCCCGAGCTTTTCACATTGTTTGGTTTTGTAGATAATAAACTAGATATTCATAATTTTCAATATATATTTTGATTACTGACTAAATTAGCTTTATTTAAAGTTAAAATTTTTACAATAATAAGGAATAGTCATTACATTAGCGAAAATAATAAGCATATACATATCTAGATTAAAATTAATTGTGATTAATAATCTTTGTAAAAGTAAGTAAATAACTATGATAAATGGAATACTATCCTTTGCAAAAGTAGTTTTAAAATAATTTACAGGCTTACCTTCAGATATCTTAATATAAAATGCTCTAAATTCTATAGGAGATAATATTTGGTGAGTCTTCACTGATGTTTTGGCGTTCCTCCGCAAATTTCTACGTAATTCGGTAAATTTGTTTCCTCCACCGCCAATAACTGAAATAAAATATTTCGTATTGAAGAAATCGATTCAACATTTATTTACTTAACTTTTTTCCTTCGAGTGTATGTAAGTATTACATTGCGATTTATTTTCAGTGATTGTAGATTTTTAAACGTCTACATAATAGTTTAGGAATTCTTCGACAAAAACAAGACGAATAATGCAGAAATGTTTTTTCTTTTTAATTTTAATGGGACTAATCGGTTCACCCAGTCAGTTGTTCTGACGTAACAAAAGCAAAAAAATACGGTCGAATTGAAAATCCCCTCCTTTTTTTGAAGTCGGTTGTAACACGGACAACGGGAGTTTTAACAATAATTTATTAAAGCTACAATGTATCTTACCAATTTCATAAACAGGATCGCTAGCTTGTGGAAAAGCAACTGTAGACAACAAAATATGTCCGTTACTAGCCCCTAAAATTGCTATATGCATTTCAAATACTAGACTCTCATCTGACTTCTCTCGCCTGTATTCTTCAGAATCAGCCCTGAAGAACGTTTCGTATAGATAGCCGTGCTGGCAAGTATATTCCCTACAAGAATTCACCACTGAAAAAAAAATTAGTTTTAATATATTTTAAACCACTAAGCAAATATAATCCTACTATTACATATTATTAACATACGAAAGTTTGTAAGGATGGATGTATGTTTGTTTGTAACTCTTTCACGAAAAAAGTAAGGTTCTAGATGGCCTTAACAATTGGTTAGCCGTTAGAGAATCAGAACAACAAATTTAATTGCCAAAAAACTAATGATTCAAAATCTTTCGTGTCTTTCATATAGTTTGGTAAATAATGGAAGTTTAAGAACAAGACAGATTACGCAGACAAGTTTTGATTTTATTTCTTTACTAGATTTCCGCCCGCGGCTTCGCCCACGTTTTCAAAGGAAAACCCGCATAGTTCCCGTTCCCGTGGGATTTCCGGGATAAAACCTATCCTATGTGTTAATCCGTTACCCTCTATATGTGTGCTAAATTTCATTGTAATCGGTTCAGTAGTTTTTACGTGAAAGAGTAACAAACATCCATACATCCATACTTACAAACTTTCGCCTTTATAATAGTATTAAGATTAAGATTATTACAACCAAATCGTACACATTTAAGGCAAACGTACAACAATTCAGAACAAGTGTCTATTAAAGAATTCAGTGGGAAAGTTTCAAACTTTCCCAAGTCCGTGCCAAAGTTCCAGTGAAATTGAGCGGTTAACATTTAAGATCAGTTCAATTATTTAAATTAATGCCTGATTAGTTTTATCGGAAGTTCGCTTTGCGTTTCATTTGTTATTAAAGTGATTGGTTTGTAATGGAATTATGTATTAATCTCCCTGTTAATATTTAAGTTTCACTGATCCATTTCCTTAAGGGACAAGTAGGTGATCAGCCTTCTGTGTCCTGCCAGACCGAGACATTTTTTTTTTTCTTCGTCTTCACCGGGAATCGAACCCAGGACCCCTCGGTTCTACGCTCACGCGTCAACCACTGTACCAAGGAGGTGGTCAAATGCATTCATGATGTATGATGTATGCATGCATGATGTATGCATAATGCATCTGCCCCACGAGGGGACCCACTAGGGGACATGGGACTTCACACTTTTTTTTAATATTTAAGTTAATGGGAGATTAACGGTGTATGAATTTAAATTAAATTGAAGTATTAACTATCAATATGTTTTAGTTACTTAAACAGTTTAAATCTAAAAGAATCCCACTCATTTTTATAGATTTTCTGAATTTTATAATAGGTGAAAAAGATTAACAATATCTAAAGAATGCCGCGAATTCAGAACCTTCTTTGTTTTTTTTTGAAGTGAAATCTTCTTTAGCGGCGTTGGGTATAAAATCTTAAACTCGCGTCAGGACACGTGGCAGATCGAAAAAGCGTAAGACGGATGTTTTTTTTTTAGCCCATAAGGGCTAAAAATATAAATTCCAATGCGTAAGACGGATACCATTCCAAAATAACAAACATGCTGAACGTTAATAATCAAGTTTTCACTTCTGCCGGCACTCCCGGAGTGCAACCCGTCTTTTTTTTTTTGAAATATCGGATAAAATTAAAGCTCTTCTGCAAATTTAGTGAAGTATGACACGGTTTTGTGCAAAAAAACAACAATAACGCCTTGAGCTTTATGTATGTAAAGCTCTATAAAGTTATGTAAGCGAATGTTGTGCATATACATTATTTATACATAATATAGATAGATACTATGTGCATATTATGTACATTGCACGACTTATACATACTTATTATTATTTAAATACTAGCAGTCCGCCCCGGCTTCGTCCGTGGTACATATTTACGTTTTCTCTACATAAGAACCATCCTCGTACTTCAAGGAATATAATAAAAAAAGAATTTTCGAAATCGGTTCAGCCGTTCTCGAGTTATGCGCTTACCAACACATTTTGCGATTCATTTTTATATATAAGAAGATTATACTCACTGTCATACGTAAAACTGAAATTCCCCATAACACCGCCACTGAACCACAAACACACGTAGCATATAAACCACTTCATTGTGATTTTATTTAACAGGGATAATTTTATACGTAACTAATGTTAATATATTGTGGTCCGCCGGGATCTAGCACAGAAATACGATTGTTGTATGGAAGCTGTGTGCGTTGGGGTGGCAGGACTTGGATATCTCGTAACGTATAAGCGATATAAATTGCGGAAGTAGTTTGATAACAGTATTTATAAACATTGAGAAGGTATAATTATACCTTGTGTGCTGATATAATCACATTCTAAGGGAAAGTATGTTTATAAGAAAAATTGACACTAGTAGGTAACTACTTCCATGTAAAGCGAATTATAATTAATTTTAGTTAAGAACACCTCGATTTATAGTTTACACTGTTGTAAGAGCAAATAATACTTATTACGTCTCTCTTTATAGTAAATTTACTTAAGAACTCAAATTAAATCTGTTAAAACATTAACAAAATGGCTAGTCCAGCCAGTACAACGTACAAATACCCCAGAGGAAACGTGGAGTTATCGGAACGGACGAGATAAAACACGCTTGTTACTAAAAATATTTAATTTATTATACCTATGTTATCCCGAGATACCAATACATTAATAATTTCGATAATATTTACATTTTATGAACGCATTCTGTGCTTTCGTTTAATTTATATTTATTTTAATGAATGTTTTTGGCATGGTATTAAAATGTTAATATAAATATTCTGTTCATCGTTTTAAGACTTGAGTATTTTCATAAAGAGGAAATTAATATCAGTGGTTTAAGCTTTCGAATCCAATCAATAAATCTAGGACTTGTGATTTATTGTTGTACTTTCACCTGATTTCAAAATTAAGAGCAATCTATAAAACACAATCTATATTAGGAAAAAATTACCTATATAAAAGATTTCATCTATCCAAAAATGTTCTACGTATTCAAAGTCTAATAAGATCTAAAAGAACTCCAATATCTCATACATATACTTTGGCTACGGTTGTTCTAAGATAAGTCACCAATTCAACAGATTGCCATCGTTCGCCCCAAATTTAGAAGGCTATAGCTCAAGAATTTCCCGCCCTAAACTTGTTACAGACAGCCTTGATAAACCTCTACAGTATAAAAAGTTCGGAGCTCCTAAGTACGTACTACATTCGTTTAGGAAAGTAGGCAAAGAAGTTGATATATCCTAATGGATACATTAGTTGTATTTTTAACATCAAATGTATTTAGTGTACTTGGTTGTTTATGGACGAATATTTATGGTTAGGTTATCTGTGGTGATTCGTCTACTGTCTGACTACGGTAAATTAAAAGACTTCTTAGTAACTAACGGTTCTAAACCGAACTGAAAACTGCATCTGACTATCAGAGATTTTTAAGGGAACGCAGAATACCTATATCTACGCTAATCAACGGTCGAAGCGCTCTAAGAAAACACGCTGTATTTTATCACTAGATAAGTAAGATAATTAGTTAATCATTTCAAGTTTTCAAGTTTTGCAATAATTTCAAGTTTTTTTCGATTAAAATTTATGTTGGTGTAATCAACGAATAAAAAATATGCTTACGTGCGCACTGCTCAAAAATGGCTCAACGAGAAACAAACACCTCCATTTTATATTTGAAGTGGAAGATTTTATGCAACAATGCGACATGGTATATTAGGTAATTATTAAGGCTCTTTTTCTTATTAGATCTAAAATGAATAATACTGAGAAGCATTTAAATGCGTTACGTTTTATACCACATGTACAAAAAAGTACTTGAAAGTAGAAGAAAAAGATCTGCAACAACAAATTAAATCAATTGTCATTAGATCTTTTTTAGCTGACGAATGTATCAAAAATTATAATAGTCGATAAGAATTAAACTATCTTAGCCATCGATAAACGTATTTATCGTAATTATCATTGGGTAATCAAATTAATGAGTTATGTTGAATGTAGATGTATGGTGATATTTTGTAATAAATAAGTAATAGATACATAAAATTGTATTCTACATAATATCTTTTTTTATTAAGGGATTTTTGTCCTAAAGGACGATGACAATCCCATCGTACCCTGTATACAAACATTTAACACTTAACAAACTATATTAACTATGTTTTAAATTTAAAGTTGATATCTTTATTATGAAAAGTTCGTTAGGCAGTTTACATGCGGGCGCGTAACCAAGATTCGTAGCACGTGACTCTGGCGAAACCAGCGGGGTGGCCGAGCTGACAACCGTTGCGGTGACCGAAGGAAGTGATACCGATCTGTTGATATATATTAAAAATAAGAGATAAAAAACACATTTTTTCCCAAAGCACACTTTAAAAATACAACACTAAAGTTTGAAAAATTATTTCGGTGTTAGATTATTAGATAGCTCATTTATTGAGGAAGGCTATATATAGGCTATATATAGGCTATTATATAATCACGCTACGAACAACAGGAGAGGAGCCACGGGGGTAAATATAAAAATCTATGAAATTTATTCAATGCAGAATGTTTGGTTGTACTTACCAATTCCCTGTTGTTGTTAATTGTTAGGGGACCACCAGAATCTCCAGGGCAGGTACTACGTCTGCCGCTCGTGTTGACACACAAAGTGGCAGCGATAACTGTATTGGGTCCATACACACTGCGGCAATCATTGTTGTTGATAACAGGAAGGTTAACATGTCTCAACACTTGACTGTTCGATATTGTTCCATCAGATCCTGCAAGGATGTTTCAGTTTTGTAATAAATAATATTCAAGATTAATAAAGTACGAAATAAAACGACCAATAATTCAATTAATAATTTCCAAGTATTAATTTTTATATCGACTCACCATCACTAGTTCTTCCAAAACCAGCGGCAGTTGCTGTTACACCCACGTATAGGTTGCTACCAGATGCCAGGTTAATAGCTCTAATATTGTCTGTAATTAATAAATAATAAAAAAATAAATATTTCAGGACAATTTGCACACACGGAACGATCTGATCCCATACTTTTTTTTATAGTAACCCTAGCAATAGGGCAGGCGACTCACTTAGTGGTAGGTGATAGACGCCGCCCATGACGATCACAGGCCACGGCGTTGGGAACACTGCGATCGTATTGCCGGCTTTAAGATGGAAGTTGGTTTTTCAGGTAGGCTCTTTGTTTGAAGGTTTCCATGTCGTACTGGTTGGGGAACACGACACGACCAATTTGTTCCACAGGAGTGTGGCTCTGGGCAGGAAGTGCCGTGAGAAACGCACGGTTGACGAGCGCCATGCATCTAGGTGGTGTGGATGATATTTTTGCTTGTGTCGAGCAGTGCGGTGGTGGAATTGTGCAGGTGGTATTAAGACAAACAATTCCTCAGAACACTTCTCGTTGTATATGCTATAAAATACGCACAGAGTCGCAACATCTTGCCTCAAAGCCAGAGGATCCAGCAGATCGGTGAGCTCAGGTAGGTCGACAATGCGGCAGGCACGACGCTGAAGGCGGTCAAACGGAAGTGACTGATACTGGGGTACTGGGGGTGGGGATAATTAACACCCAGACACAGAGCAAACATCTATGTTCAACACAAACAACAAATATTTGCCCCGGGTGGGAATCGAACCCACGACCTTTGTCTTGGAAGACAGGGCCAATACCAACCAAGCAAACCGTCAGTCAAATTATATTGTAACTTCACTAATCAATCACATAAGGGAAAGATTTAATAACATGAACGTTTTACTTACTGTTGAAGCTGACTCTGGGTATATGTGCGATAGCGACATCGTTTCTTAGGTTGTTCATGTTGTAGTGTTCGTGCATGTGAACGGTGTTAGTGTTAAGACGGACACCACCGGAGAACAGGCGAATGGAGCCGAGAACAACGGTGAACTGACGGGCTTGGCTCTGGCGGGTGCGCCAGCAGTGGGCTGCGGTTACGATCCTGGTGTCACTGATCAAAGAGGAGCCACAGACTGATTGACCTCCGTTGCTTAGAGTGATGACTAAACCGCCCTGTACAAAATACATACCTATATATATTTTTTTTATAATACTTTATGTTTATCATAGTTTCCAAAGGTTTATTAATTACTACATAATACATATTATTATTATTTAGATGTGCTATTTAGTATTAACTAAAAAGGTTTGATTTCGGTGCACGGGCTTTTTTATTTTTTACTTTTCCGTTTTTGAACACGGTTGTTATTTTTCAGTCTTCATCTCCATCTCCTATTTTTATTTCTATGTTATTTTTAACTAGCTGTGCACCCCATCTTCACCAGTGTTACACTGTCGTGCTAACTTATAAATTCACGTTAAGTCATACGAAATACTTTCGTGAAGAACGTTACAATATATGAAAATGCTTTTGGAAATTGAGCTATTCCCTGTATTTTACCATTTTAAAGAAAGTTACATGACAAAGAGATGTTCGAGAAAATTCTCTATGGTATACCCATAACCCACCCAATATTATAATAGGGCGATTTTAAACAGTATATAGCAATAAAACTCACCATATGAGGGAACTGTCCCAGGCTCGATGTAGAACCACCCGTGATCCTGGAGCCATCGAAGTCCATAGCCTCCTCCGCTGCCTTGATGCGGGCAGCCTCCGGAATCCCCACTACATTGTGGTAGTCCGTTAGTATGGGCTCATACTTCGGGGCGGCTTGAGCCAAAGCCAGACCAATGACGACCAGGAACAACTTCATTTTGAAATGTACAGTTTGCAAAATTTATATGGTTTATATACTAATGTAACTATCAGATATGATGATAATTTTGATGATTAATTTGCTTATCCTATGACAATGAGGATTAATACAATTAATCTTAATTTTTACAAAACAAATAAGTAACACTATTAGTTGATGCCTTTACCTATATTGATAGGAAATTTATTTTTCCGACTTCAAGAAAAGAGGCATTAAATATTATATTTTTCCAACGTAGAAGAATCAAACCCTAAACATTTCTGGAAGTTTGTAAATTCTAAGCGCAAAAATGTATCTAATATTCCTTCTTGTATGTACCTAGATGATCAAATTGCGAAAAGGGGGCCTGGGCCTTTAGACAAACGTACGTAACGCCATGGAATAGAAACTGCTAACGCTAATTATTGACATAAGCTCTACGGGAACGGGTTTTTCTTTGAAAACGCGAAGCCGCGGGCGGAAAGCTAGTATATATAATATAAATATATATTTATAAAACATTATATTTATCGTCGCCTAGTACCCACAACACAAGCCTTAATTGAGCTTACTGTGGGACTAGGTCGATTTGTGTAATAATGTCCTATAATATTTATTTATTTATTTATTACTAGATTTCCGCCCGCGGCTTCGCCCGCGTTTTCAAAGGAAAACCCGCATAGTTCCCGTTCCCGTGGGATTTCCGGGATAAAACCTATCCTATGTGTTAATCCAAGTTAGCCTCTATATGTGTGCTAAATTTCATTGTAATCGGTTCAGTAGTTTTTACGTGAAAGAGTAACAAACATCCTTACAAACTTTCGCCTTTATAATAGTATTAAGATTATTCCAACATATCAAACATGCTCTCTGCCGGCACTTCCGGAGTGCAACCCGTCTTTTTTATTAATACAACTAGATTCAACTTAATTTACAAATTATAGGTTAATAAAAATGTATTGCTGGTTGGCCAGATTTACTATCAGCTTTGTTTTTCTGTTCAATTTACTTAATGATTTCTTCTCAATATTCATTACTTCCGGAAAATTCTAAACTTTAGCAGAACTTATTAATTTTCTCATGATGAACATAGAAACTTAGACTAAAACTAACTCTTCCTTTCACAACTTTATCATTCATTATCCAACCGTGTTTATAATACACGGTTCTCACCAAGAAACTTCCAAGTCACATGTCATTAACAGTGTGTTATAATGAATGAACGATGTCACAGATGTCTGCATACTTAATCATGTCGGGAGCACTTGCCAGAACAAGTTTGGTATAATTGATTCGCTTGATTGAAAGGAAACTAGGAGCTAGTTTGCTTTCACATTGTGCAGTGTGAAATGCCGTGTTGAACGCGATATTTCGGGCCGGGGTTTTATTGAAATTGTTTCGATATGTTTTAAAACTAGGCTATAGCACAGAAAATAAAAATAATTAAGAAGTTTTGAAATCGGTCCAATAGTTTCTGAGATTAGCGCATTCGAACAAACGAACTCGGCTTTATATTAGTAGTTATAAAAGGAAATTCCCATGAGCTTCGAAAGCAACCACGACAAAAATTATCACCAGATATAAAAATCATACCACAAAATAGCTCCAATGTGACGTCAAAGAACATGAGGCTAATGTCTCCTTTTTGGCGGGAAAATCGTGGTGGGAAAATCTTGCATAGATAACCACGACAAAGGCAAGGAGCCGTGGGTTATGTCGGATTCTTACCGAATTAAACCCCACAAGAAACTTGTGCTGTTGTAAATACCTACCGCATCATAATGGCCAATGCCCTGAAAAAAACCACCTTTTTAATATTACTTAATTGATATTCAAAAGATGGGATTGTGGATATAATTTAAGAAAATCAGTTTTATTATTGAAATAACGACTGGCATAGGCTATCTAATTATCTATATTATTTTTACGTTTAATCTGGTAAAGATACGAAAGTCTCAAACAAAAACAAGCACATTTTATGAAGCAATTTAGCGCACGCAATCTATAAGGTCCCTCAGCAGATGTCGCGACCCGCTAGCACTTTGCAAATAGCTGTTTTATTGCCTTCCCTTTTTTACAGGAGCGCCTAAAAACTTGCCAAGAGACAAATTTGTTTTACGTGATGCTTTTGCATTATGAACAAAACGCTTAGACCGAGAGTGGCACACGTTTTTGATGTAGATTTAACGTAGCAGAATGATTTGTACTTATTTTATATTTATGTAAAGTGGTAAGTATGTAGTTCTAGTTTGTTTAATTAATATGTTTGTATTGATGTATTTTTAGCTAATACGTAGTAGCTTTAATTGAATTAATGATATTATCTTGACAGCACGTATATATTTTGAAATGTAAAAAAAATGTTGTGTGGTTTTATGAAACCACGGTAAAAGTGAAACTTTCCGAACACTGCTTTATACCTACTCGGCAGCCGACCGTCGCGACATGCGCTACACAGACCAAAAAGTTTGAGACGATATATTAAAAGTTTCACTTTAAAATGTTCAATCGCATTTGCATTTATGGAATAGTAATATTATGTAAGTATTATGGTATTAAATATGTAGGTAAACTTAGAAATAATGAATTAAAATTAAGTATGCTAGCTTAACTTCAATAGAATATTTTTGAACTTAGAAAACAAGAGTGCGCGTAGTTAACGGAAAAGTGTTACACTAAATTTTTTTCCAACCCCGATAAAGAAGTTTCACTTCAATTATTTCCAATTATTATTACAATTTTTCCATCCCTAATCTAAGTAACCCAGTAACATTTTTACTAACTCTCATATTTTCATAATTCTATCAGCCAGTAATCAACTTTTAAATTAAAAAAGTATAATATTAAAAAGTATGAAATCTGGCAGCCGAAAGGAAAATTGTGAATTGAATATTTCAAAATCAGAACACGTTGTATTCAAACATGATAAAGCGAAATATGCTTTGTATTTTATTACTTAGTATTTGTATATGAAACACGATATATATTTGGCATCTCTTGCACTAGAAATGATGAGAGCACGAACTCCAGGCTTTGTGATATGCATTCATAAATTCTTCCCCTTTGATAGTGATTGACTTGCCACTTTTGAACTGTCACGGAACAACCCTATCTGTTACGTATTAATAATCATTTATTTGATTGAAGTCTTTTTGACAATGTGAAAAATTTTACTCATATGTGCGTATTGCAGAGTTTACGAGATGAGAAGAAGTGAGAAGTAGTAAAATCTATAAGCATTATATCTATAAGTTTTGGTTATTGAAACGGTCAGATCCGTTCTATTTGACCTACAATCTCCCTTTTTCGAGTCGCGACTCGCGAACACATTTCAAAAACCGCGTGTTCATTTACTCATAGTTTGAAAAAACCTCAAAGGACCTTTCAAGACAAAGGCAGATACTTAGATATTGGATATTTTAATAAATCTTTATGAAGGTTACGGCATAAGGGATCAGATCCTCAAGATTGTAATGTTGGCGAATGTAAAATAATATTTGACGAGGATACAGGGTCACTCGAAATGTTTAAAATTACCCGAGACTTGGACCTGGCGGTTCTTCGTCTTGATAACCCAAGCTTATTAGCTCAAATATTATTTTACGAAATAACAAGGGTATTTTAACTGGGGAATAGACAATGTAATTTATAGTACGACGACTATGCTGTATTGCATAAATTCTTAAATTAATGATGACGGTTTCTAAATAAAGTTTCTAGTTACTATATTTTATAGCACCACTACCTATACTTAACTTTTGTAAGAATGAAGATAGCATTTCAAATATTCATTTCGAATTCCAGACAGAAATTAACAACATACTTTTGTTAATAAAAAATAACTGAAAACAATATAGACGACGGTAATATAATTAACTCACTTACCAAAATAACGAAAAAAATATGCAATACTTACCTACCTAGTAGCTGGCATCTCTTTCGTATTTGTTTTCTTATTTTTATAGGGCAATTCGTACATATATGTTTTCTTTTTTTTATTTATAATATCCCCAGACCCCAGTTTTTCGTCATACGTAAACAATTTTCGAACAAAAAGGCCATAGATAACAAAAAAAAACATAACCTACATACCATTGTATGGTAGGTAATAGACGTTAAGCTCGTGGGTATAATGCATAATTCTTAGTATCAATACGGAAATGATTTGATCTCAATAACACAAAACTTGCTAATAACTTCTCGTATTGAACATAAGTTGTTCGCCAGGAGTTATCTCCGCTTTCCACGCCGTCGACTCCGTGACACATAGCGGAAGCTATTTTAGCTCTCCAATCGTGACCAATTTGTTAGGTATTGAAGGAGCGGATTAGGTATCCTGTTGTATACGTGATTATATTTATCTATGGGTTAATCTACAGCCACACGAGTCAATATGTCATAAAAAGGATTGAAATACATATTTTTATTTCTTGGTAACATAAACTGGCGTAGGATGGTTTTCATTGTTATGTGTTCAAGTTAATACCCGCATAAAGTTTAAATCCTTTGTTAGGTACAATTATTAGGAAAAATACGTGAAAATCTAAAAGTAACTAACTGAGGTATTCTTTTGGTACCTATTCGTTTCTCTTTGAGTGGGAAACTCCCTAAAGTCGATTCTGGCACTCGTACTCATGCTTGCTTCGCTCGGAAGGTTCATACATGCAATAACGTTATTTTACCATTTGAAATCTTCATGTGTCTTCCTGGGTGAACCCTGAAAAAGACGAAACAAGCCGCTAGTCAATAAACGTACCTATAATACCTTAACCTAGCTTTTTAAATTTTTTAATAGTATACTTATTATTGCCTACTTTATTATGCTTAAATTGTGGCTTAAATCCCCACATGACTCAGAACATTTCAAAAATCACGCCATAGGCCGTAATAACTATCTATATTTTCAGACCAAATAAAACTGTATTTGTTTGGTATAATCGAAAAATTATAATATTAACTCAGTATTTCCTCGGATATCGATATAAAAGCGCTGATGTCATAGTGTATGATTCATTTATTTACCCAAAGCTATAGTTACCGTGTTTTCGGGATCTCAGCTCGCAAATCGCAATATATTACAAATAAAGTAAAATGCTGTTAGCATTGAGGTTCGATTGTTTATTATTGTACTAGGTAAGTTATAAGTAGATGAAAATATTCATGTATTCGGCTACGGTTTTTTATCCACTTCCTTCAAGTCCTAAACGAATACTACACAGTACACTTGCACTTGGCAGCTAACGATTTTTATCTGAATTTAATTGTTGTTTAAAAAAATATGTCTTTTACAGGTCCAGTCTCATTAATATAATATTTTAAATACTTACATAAACAAAAACGCGAAAATTTACAATGTAAGATGCAGTTAATAGTTTCGTAGTGACGGTTCATCTTTACATTGCAAATTTTAGCGTTTTTTATTTGTAGTTAAAAAAACTATAGATATATATTAGAAGTTTAATATTAGGTATATTGATAGATATCAAATACTAACCTTGGCCTCAATAAACTCCAGACAGATGCATAAAAAAATAATTTAAAAATTCACCTTTAAAATATTATAGTACAAACGTATAAATACTTATATTATGTTTCAAAAAATAATAGGTGGGTATCTATAAAAATACTCTTGTGGCGGTAGCAGTTTAGTGCATTTGAAACTCGAGCAATAAACATTTGAAAAATTAAAATTGTTTTGAGGTTTTAAATAAACACGATAATTTATAAAAAGAAAACATAGTTTTCAAATTTCTCGTTCTGAGCATGGAACTATATATACCTGAGTTCTGTAGTCTGAGTCTGAGTATATTTTTTTTTTCTTGGACATAAAAATCTCAACACAAATAATTCACCAAGAGTAAAAATGTAAATAAGAGAAGGACCAATTTAAAAAAAATCAATATATTATTATTACCTATACACTTAAGTTTATTTAAATTTTAGGTGATAAGTAATTAAGATACTCTCTTCATCCGATTTACAAATGAATCGTTTCCTTATCTGGCTGCTGGCATTGACAGATGACATTGAAGTTGACAAATGACAGCCATCAGTGAAATTTTGATTTATATACACAAAAAAATATTGATGAGCCTAAATGAGCATTAATCTAGTTAATTCGTTTAATTTAATAATCAACCAAATCTTTAATTAATTGCCATGGCGTCTACATCAAAAGAGGACGTTATATCGAACACTCAAGTGTCTGAAAATACCGCAGATGATCTAGAACCTGGTGCATGTTACGACAGCATTTTGAATCCCACAGATTCATTTGAGGAATTTGCTTCAGAAATGAACTCAAGCCTTCAAGGCCGGAGTACTGATCTAAGTCAAAAAGCGAGCACCATAAGCGAAATTCAGAGTGAAATAGGCGAAAGTTCGAAGGAGTTAAAAGAAACGAAGTCTAGCGATAATTTGCAAAGTAAAGATGTAAGTTATGTATGATAATAAATTATATGTCGACATCATTGCAGTGTTTTTACGATGCTCAGTTTATAGACCGGGAGATACTGACACAAAATTTCGAGTCATTTGTAACAGGATGGCGGTTCTACAGGGTTCTTAGTACGCAATGACAAAAAGAAAAATGATGGTGTGAACGCTGGTACCGGCGGCTTAGTCGCGAGGGCGTTAGTCGAACTCGTCGGAAAATAGCGAAAGTCAAACGATTTGTAACAGTATGGCACTTATTTTTCCTGGAAGTTTGAGGATCAAAGAATATAAATACAAAATTTCAAAGATCTAGGTGTTGGAAATCTTCACTTATATAAATTAATACTAAATTAATTTTTCAAGTATGACAGCACTTTTTCCCCCTACTAGAAGTATGGCAAATATAATAATGGTCACATTTTATCAAATACTCTCCAAAAATCCAAATGCAATACTGGTACAAAAAGTTTGGCGAAATAATTTTTTTTTGCAGATTTTCGGCGGTATGGCGACCATTTGGAATCGTCCGAAAAGTATGGCATGGCGATTTTCGTAAATGGCTGCACGACGATGGTTACCTGTGCAAAAGTTAGCCTGGTACAAATGGTTGAATAATTGTTTTATTTAAATCAACATATTCGCGTCGGTATGGCGGGCTGTAAGTCACACCGGAAAAGTATGGCATGACACTACCGCCTACTTCTTTTTTATGGGCTATCGGTAAATACTAAAATTTTTGTGTTACAAATCGTTTGACTTTCGCTATTTTTCCGACGAGTTCGGCTAACGCCCACGCGACTAAACCACCGATACCAGCGATCACACCATCATTTTTCTTTTTATCATTGCGTACTAAGACCCCTGTAGAACCGCCATCCTGTTACAAATGACTCGAAATTTTGTGTCAGTATCTCCCGGTCTATTAGTATTATATCAATAATCTTTATCAAACACTCATAATTAGGAAACAGATTAATGTGTACTGGGGGGCGGAAAACTTAAAATGCTTCATCAGATTACTAAATTATTTTTCAATACACCAATTTAAACAAACTTACATAAAAATAGATATCATTTTCATTACTAAACTGCTGTACTATAACAATATTATCAAATTTTTTATCATTTTAATTTTTTTTAATTTGTTATATAACATGTTATCATTATAAACACACACACATAGGTTTCCAATTAAAAGCTATAATTATTATATATAACATTCCAGGAAGCAATTGGTGGATCGGCCAGCAGTTCGAACTTAGTGGACCAAAATGGTGATGATTTGGAAAATGATGTTGAAGACTATCTTAAATCACCAGAACTTGTTAATAAAGAAAAGCATGTGTTCATTTTGAGTTCAGCGGGCAAACCTATTTACTCTAGGTAAACATACCATAACAGTAGTCTGTCGTGTTTGTTACTTTTGTATTTGTACAGAATTTAATTTAAATGCTTGAGTGAGACAGATTTTAAAATTAAGACAAATGCAAACATATTCATTGCAGTTTGAATCTAACTTATTATGAAGTTTTAGCGTGAGTGAATTTGAAATTATTGAAGTATCAAATGATTTGGTTGAGATAATTTGATATTCAACCAGTGAAAACTGAAAATATAATTTGTAGTGAGGTTTGAAAGTAGATTTGTTATTGCAGCCCAAAGGTTATAAATACAGGTTTTAACAAATTAAAACCAGTATTTTACTAAATTAAAGTATTCAGTACCAAAATTTTCAAACCATTTAATTAACTTTACAGATATGGTAATGAAGACAAACTAGCTGGTCTCTGCGGAGTCATACAAGCTTTAGTAAGTGTAGTGGAAGATCAGAACCATGATATATTACGGTCACTGATCACAAAAGATTGTAAGGCTGTGTTCTTAGTGAAAGGACCGTTAATATTGGTGGCTATTTCAAAGTCTAATGAGAGTGAAACGCAATTAGTGTTACAATTGACGTAAGTTTAATTTTTATGTAATCTTTTTAGATAATTTAACTGCCCAAGTTTGATATTATGCTCTTTCGCCACTTAAGATTTTGAATTTCAAAAAGCCTGAAATAAATCATTCATTTAATGACTAGAAAAATAGCTAAATAATATTTTTTTTATCAAGTAGCACATAAACAAATGAATTCAGAACAAACTTACCTTCCTTAATGCTGCTTCCTTAATCTTTGAGACACTTTTTTTTACGGTTTCTATTCATATAGCACAAATTCTGTCAAATGCCTTTTCTTACTGCAAAATCTTTATTTATTTAGGTTTACAAACAATTTAAAGATACATAAATTTTTCAAAGGTTTTTTCTACTCTACATAATATCTGTAAATAATCCTTCATTTACTAAAATCTATATACCTATATGTATAAACAGTATGCTAACTAATTATTACTTACAGATACGCCTTCAACCAAATAGTATCAGTCCTAACACTAACACAATTGAACCGAATATTCGAACAGCGTCGCAACTACGATTTACGCCGCTTACTCTCAGGCGCAGAACGACTAATCGACAACTTACTGATTTTCATGGAAAAAGATCCAGCTTTTTTACTCGGGGCGGTCAGATGCTTACCGTTACCAGAGAAAGTAAGAGAGAATATAACAAATGCAATAACAACAACTTGCCATAAGATAAGGGATCTCGTTTTCGCTATATTGATAGCGGGGAATCAATTAATTACTTTAGTAAGAATGAAGAAGTACACATTGCATCCGTCAGATATTCATTTGCTGTTCAATTTGGTTCGGAGTTCGGAGTCTTTTAAAACGGCTGAGAGCTGGACGCCGATTTGTTTACCTAAGTTTGATGCGACGTAAGTAATTTCATTATTTTGTACTTGAATGCTTTATTGTAAATACTACAGCTGCATAAGTATTTTTCACCATTTGTTACGGTAACACGTTACGCCAGTTACTTAAAAATGTTAGGTCTTTCCGGATGCTACAAATATATTACTTTTTCACTATTTGTTACAATATCAACACGTTAAATCAGTTGTTTAAAAGTGTTAGGTCCTTCCGTAGTTTGAAAAATGTAACCGTCCATTCATACATCATCCTACTTCTCAATTCTAAAAGTTTTAATTCAATAGTCAATATACTTACATTTCAGAGGTTTTCTACACGGTCATGTATCTTACATATCCGAAGACTGCCAAGCCTGTTTACTTCTACTCACAGTACAAAGGGACGCCTTCTACCCACTATCTCAAGCAAAACACACAATAGCAGACAAACTAAGACGATCAAATTGCCTCGTAGCTATCAACGATGCTCTCAACAGAAACAAAACTCTGCCAACGACAAATCCGTTAAAACACATTGGAATACCGGAAATAAGGCATTTTATGTACAAATGTAAATCCACGGCACAGTTGTTCTCGTCAGATCCTATAAGTCTTGATAGATTACAAGATTACAGGCAAAGGCATAAGGAAGGTGGTGACGTGGTTAAGAAAAAAGTAGAAAAAATGTCCGATATAGATTATGTGAGGAATTATAGAGAATTCTGTAGTCAGATACATTGTGCGTGTTCGCCGGCTAAGTTGATATTTAGGTCCAATGCGGATGATTCTATTTTGGCTTGGGTAAGTTAGACATTTTCTTGAATTTGTTTAAGTTTAAAAATCACTTGTTTTAAAAGTTAAAACAATCCAAGTATAGTCACTGAAGATGTAATATGAAACATGCAGATTTGATTTGCAGATCGTTGAACCTAGTTATAATATTTATGCACAAAACAATAAAATGCGTAGCTTTTTGGATTATATCCAATTCCCATAGAAAAAGCTTAATAAAAGTTTTATATATTTTAACTTAAGTCAACAACATTTAAAAATAATCTAATATATCTCATATTATACTACAATCAATACACTTAATAAAATACAATTTCTATACATATGCATTTGTAAACCATAAGTTATTCTAAAATATTTTACTATTATTTCAGATAACAAACGGTTTCGAGCTATACGTAACATTTGACGCGCTTATGGAAAAGGATCATGCGATTCGAGCGGTCGACAGATTATTGAGATGGATCAAAAACGAAGAAAAGAGAATATTTATTATGAACGCGCCAACGTTCTAGCAGAAACTTTTATGTAAACTGAAGCAATAACCCCAAAATGGCTCAACGGTTTAGGTACAATGTGTTAATAAGAAGTTTTTTTTTTATTTCCATACTGAAGTCCCTCATTCATGGATATTCAGCTTTATATTTTAAAATTATTTAAAATCAAGATAATTTTAACTCAATTTGTATTCAAATCAGTTCTTTTCATTTTTTTTTATAGCTCTAACATTGTAAATAATTTTGATTATTTTTTTTATGGTCTGCCTAAAACTTGTACACATAGAAATGAATGAAGTTATTATTAAAAGGTACTAGGTACTAGATTTATGTAAAAAAGAGAGCAATAGTAGTTCTAGTGATAGACTTATTGATGTATAGACAGAGCAATATTTACAATATTTTTTATTAATACATTGTATATTTATTGAATTGTCAATATGCCTTATATTCAATTAAGTAACTCATAACACCAGTAGTTATAAATATGAACAATACTGCTATTAGTCCATTATTAAAAACACTATTTAATATTACTTATTATATATTTTACTCTCATAAATGAATTATAATGATATATTATTTAAAATGTTATTGTTGTATACGAATAACTAATACTAACTAAAAATAAAATAAATCAAATAGTATAGAAAAATATTAGTAAAAAATCTGACTAGTAAATAATCTATTGAACAACATATGTCTTATATAGGTTAGACAAATGTACTGAAAATAATTATATTAATGGTACAAAATTGTTGTATTTTCTGTTACATGTTAAATTATTGTTGATATTAAAATTTCATTCCTATTAATTGTTAAACTTTTTCTTGTATTTTGCTATATTATTTGCAACTTGATCATTACAAACCTTTTCTTGCACTTTGTATATGATGTAATATTGGAAATCTAAACATATTTATTATTTACGTTTCTGATCATTAATTTAGTTAAATAGAATTCTTGATTGAAATTACTATAGCGGCAGCTCATTAAATAACTCGGTCATAGAATATACCATAAACCACAGAAGAAGATAAAATAATACATGATAGTGTATTTTTAGCGTTTTAAATTCATGATAAATGATAATTTTTGATTCTGCCTCATTGTAATTTTGCTTTTCATATACAAAAGCTTAACTTGAAGTTAGAATAATAAAAAAACATCTACTTATATGAATTTTCAATTTTTATTTGCTTTATATACCTAATTATCTCATATGATGAATTAGACACAATCATGATTTTTAATACTTTTGAGTGATATTTATTGAGTTTCACGTTAATTTGTAAATATTGTTACGTGAATGAGTGTGTAAATTTAAATGTAATGAGAATATTATGTATTTTAAATACTTTATCGCAGATTAATTTTTTAATAAAATACTTTTAATTGAAATGGTTTTTTTATTTTTTTATGGTCAAATTATCAATCAATACTCAATATTATGGTCAATGATATTATAAGTAAAAAGGGTTCAATAGG
Source organism: Colias eurytheme (assembly GCF_061535395.1). NCBI lineage: Eukaryota > Metazoa > Arthropoda > Insecta > Lepidoptera > Pieridae > Colias > Colias eurytheme. The sequence goes on from NC_143001.1 coordinate 4,398,444, forward strand.
TCACCAACACAACATTTTATCTTCAAAAATGACACACAAACGCACATACAATTTTATTAGACTCATAAAATAATATGGCATGATTCAACTATTATGAGCAAAAAAGAGACGCTGTGCCACTCCTAGAGTTCTTATTACTTATAATAATATCATAGAGAATATGGCTTATAAAAGTGTATATGGTAATTATTGTAAAAAATTGAATTGGTCTGTTTTTTAGCATGAAAAAACTGTAATAAAACACTTTCAATATTAAAACGTCATTTAATCCTTAACTAACTAAAATCCTTACTAATAGCGCCCTCTATCCCTCCGCCTATCAACATCGTGTCTATCGCGTCTTTCCTTTTCCCTGTCCCGTTCCCGCGCTCTCTCTCTGTCCCGCTCGCGCTCCCGCTCCCGTTCGCGCTCCCGCTCTCTCTCTCTCCTCCGTTCGCGTTCCCGCTCACGGCTTCGTGAGCGATCGCGTTTTCGATCTTTTTCACGCCTGTCACGGTCACGTGATCTGGAAGGTTTGAATTAGACAATATAGGTAATATATTTTTACTAGCGGTCCACCCCGGCTTCGCCCGTGGTTCACGTTTCGCAATAAAAAGTAGCCTATGTCATTTCTCGGGTATCAAAATATCTCCATACCAAATTTCATGCAAATTGGTTCAGTAGTTTAGGCGTGATTGAGTAACAGACAGACAGAGTTACTTTCGCATTTATAATATTAGTATGGATGTTGTTGTTTAACTATTAGAGCTAGAGAGTGTTTAGTTGTATACTCAATTATTTATCCAACAGTTTCTACTAAAGAGTTGGCAAGAAACTCTGTAGTTATAATAATAACTATAGCAGCTGTTTCATTGATAGACTAGGCTCTTATTTATAAATTTAATACATTGTATGGCTTATTAAATGTCTGAAACAAAATCATTTGCCTCGCTCGGTCAGAAAATAGTCGTTATCATTGAGGTAGTTAATTAGTGTCTGATTTAACTAGTTGGTTGTGAGTTGTGAATTATTATATTAATATATATTATGTTACTAGCTAACTTGGACTACCTACTGACTTTATGTAATACTTTAACTATGTAAAATGAAAAATTTTACAAATTTGATTTAGCATTTTTAATAAAAAAATGATTATTTATTTAAATTAGCGTTTTCAAACAAACTTTTTTTTAAATATGATTTACAATCATAATTTATTACATACCTATTAATCTACAAAACCGTCAATATTGTTTTTGGTAATGGTATCACCTATTATTTAGTATAGATATTGGTATTGTATAGGCAAAATCATGTTTTGTTACATCATTACTTTTAAGCATCATAAATAGAAAATAAAATGTTGTAAAATTGTAGTTTTTGTGGTGATGATTACATTCACAGCTATTACTTCTTCATATTTAAACAATAATAGTGCTACTCTTTAAGATTTCATAAAGTGAGATGGCTGTGTCACTAAAAAATAAGTGCACATAATCCTATTATACTACGTGACCAAGCCAACTAGACCCTTTTCAACTGTGACGTCACCCGCCCATGTCTCGGGTACAGATAGCAAAAAAAAAATATTAATAATATCACTGTTCGCTCTCCGCTATGAATAGTCTTATTTTTCCCCATTTCTGTAAAATTTATTGTTTATCTGTGGTAACAAAATATTGTCTCTGTGCAAACTTGCGTCATGTGTGTACTCTTCCTTATACTGTAATTAAAGATGTCTGACCGCAACCATACCTGTGTTTTATTAGGTTATGGGCCCAGAGCAAATTAAAAAACCGGCCAAGTGCGAGTCGGGCTCGCGCACAAAGGGTTCCGTAGCAGCAAATATAATAAATTACAGTTAAATCAACCTATCTCAAAAACTATAAGAGATACTTTGATCAAACCAAAAATCGTTGAAAGAGTTAATTAGCATGCATCACCTCTATTTTTTTTAGAATTTTATACCCCGTAGTTATAAAAATAGAGGGGGGGGGACATACTTTTTACGACTTTGAGAGCTGATATCTCAAAAACCGTTCACTTTAAGAAAAATGTTTTTTAGAAAACTTTATATCATTTTAAAAGACCTTTCCATTGATACCCCACACGGGTATGTACATCGAAAAAAAAAATTTCATCCCTCAGTTACATGTATGGGGGGCCCCACCCCCAATTCTTTTTTTTACTATTTAGTGTCATATTTTTGTAGCGGTTCATACAACACATATTCCCATCAAATTTCATCACTGTAGTACTTATAGTTTCCGAGTAAATCGGCTGTGACAGACGGACAGACGGACAGACGGACAGACGGACATGACGAAACTATAAGGGTTCCGTTTTTGCCATTTTGGCTACGGAACCCTAAAAAATAGTCTTTTTGAGTAAATTAAAAATTTGTGCAGTTACAATGGCAGGCAATTATTCGTTGAACGTTCCAAGGTTGAAGGGACGAGATAACTACGATGATTGGGCATTCGCCGTAGGAAACTTCTTAATCCTCGAAGGCATCGACATTAAGAACAGTGCTAACCTAAGTGAACAAGATGATCGGAAGGCTAAAGCAAAGATGGTGATGACTATCGACCCATCGCTCTACGTACACTAGGGTTGCCAACCGTACTATAATATATAGTATTGTACTATATTTCGGGTCTGCGTACTATATACTGTTGAAAACATATATAGTACGCAAAAATACTATATTTTCAACACCGACAAATGTTACAAACAAATCCTTCATTAAAAAAAAAATAAGAATACGCCTTTTAATTGTTAGATGGCTAAGTCATATTATAACCTATTGCGCATATACCAGTGGCGAGAAGAAAGAAACAGAAGTAGTGTATCATTAATAAAAAATGAGCTTTTGATTTATATCAAAGGACATGTCCAAAAATGTATGAACCAAAAACCCAGAATCGACAGGAATGAAACGTGTTCCAATTATGGATTGGCATTGAAGTATAATATAATACATATTACCAAGGGGGCAACTCTGAAATCGTTATAGTATAGGAGCTAGGAGCAAAATAAAATAACTAAGAAATTCCTTAAAAAATATAATATACATAAGTTTCAGTTATGTTGTGGCTTAATATGACGATGTTATAATATTTTATCACTTGTGTTACACATAATAAATATCATATTTTACAAGCAACGAAACAAAAACGTTAAAGCACAACATAACAAAAACTCTCGATTTTGTAGTTTTTTTCTTTTAGTTTATAGATACTATGATTGTTATAGTACTATATTATGTATTATTGGTAATTCTATGGCTAAAGATTAAAAAAAAACTGTATAGTATACCTAGGAGCTAAGAGCCAAAAAACAAAGTGAAAACTCGTTTGAAAATAATAAAAACTCGTTATGTTGTGTATTAGAATATCATTGTTATTCATTTATTTTTATAATAAGGTCTAATTTTGTTAAGTTTTAATGATATTATAATCTACCTATCTATAATAACAACTACATTCGAATCTACAACAAATTGTGTTACACATGAATGTACAAGTAAAAGCAATTAATCTATTAAAAATTAAAATTATAATAACAACGATAATCTCATCCACATCATAATAATTTTCAAACGATTTTCTATTCAGTTCTATTGTCTTTTAACTCCTATACTATATCTATTATTATTTTTTATTTCCAATCCTTAGCCACAGAATTAGGCACCAATAATACACACAGTACTATAGCAATTGTAGTATCTTGAACCAAAATAAAAACTACTAAAAACGAAATCTTTAGTCAGTTATGTTGTGATTGAACATGATGTTATTATGTTGCTGTTGCTTTTAAAACGTGTTGATGATAATGATCATGTATAACACAAGTGATAAAACATTATTATAACGTCATATTAAGCTACAACATGACGTAAACTTATTTTTTGATTTTTTAAACGAATTTCTTAGTTATTTTATTTTGCTCCTAGCTCCTATACTATAACGATTTCAAAATTACCGCTTTTGCTACATTATATTATATTTAATTATCAATCCATTGGTACACATTTCATTCCTGTCGATTCTGGGTCATTTTTTGGACATCTCCTTTATATTAATTTAAACATTGAATGTGACAAAGCTTGACACTTTTATTTTAAACAAAAAGCTGTTACACAGTGCAAGAAGTGCAAAAAAATATAGTATTTATAAAAATAAATATATATTTGTCTATTTTTTTTTGTTTTTCCCATAAAATACTATATTTTTTTTAAATGTACTATATTTTTTACACCTTATTTTGGAAAATACTATATTTTGATGATGAAGTGTTGGCAACCCTAACGTACACATCAAGAATGAAACTAAAGTGCATAACTTGTGGGCCAAGTTAAAGGCGCTTTTTGACGATTCCGGATTTACGCGTCGTATCAGCTTACTACGAACATTAATTTCTATACGTCTTGAAAACTCGGAATCGATGACTGCGTATGTGACCCAAGTAGTGGATACTTCTCAAAAGCTTAAAGGTACCGGTTTCGAAATAAATGATGAGTGGGTCGGTTCGCTTCTATTAGCCGGTTTACCCGATAAGTTCGAGCCCATGATAATGGCCATTGAGCATTCCGGAATGAACATGAGTGCAGATACAATAAAGACTAAGCTGCTAGATATGAGCGCAGGCACCGAAATTAAAACCGAAGGAGCATTCTTTTCAAAAGATTCTCGCCAAAATCAAAATGGCGGGAAACGAACGCACGTGTCAGCATCGAATAGGCAATCGAATAAGCAAGTCAGCCATTTTGACGGAAAGCCGGTGGTAAAAAATATTCGTTGTTACAAATGCAAGCAAGTCGGACATTACAAAAATCAATGTCGTTTCTCAGAAAAGAATAAACAAGTAAATGCATTTAGTGCAATGTTCCTAACGGGAAAATACAGGTACAAAGACTGGTATGTAGACTCGGGTGCTAGTACGCATATGATATCGCAGTCGAGCAAATATATGCTAAGAAATATATCGTATAATACTGAGCCTCGAAGTATAGTGGTGGCTAACAATGAAATCGTGCCAGTTATATGTTCCGGTGACATAGATATTACCACGAAAGTGCGAAATAAGGAGCATAAGGTAAATGTCAACAATGTTTTATGCATACATAACCTCACTACAAACCTTCTATCCGTTAGTAAGATGATAAGTGTTGGCAACAGAGTTATTTTCAAAGAAAATGTATGCTATATTTATAATCAACGGAATGAATGCATTGGAGAAGCTAACTTAACAAATGGTGTGTATAAGTTGAACATTGTGAAGTCAGATCAACTGTTAGCAGCGACGGCAGTGACTTCTAGTTGGACATGGCACAGGCGGCTTGGCCACATTAACAGTAAAGACTTAAATATCATGAGAGATGGAGCAGTAGAAGGCTTATCATTCCAAGATAAGGCAGAAATCAGCAGAGCTAATTGTACTGTGTGCTGCGAGGGAAAGCAAACCAAACTACCTTTCCCTACAAGTTCATCACGGAGTGATAATATTCTGAATATTGTACATGCTGACCTCTGCGGACCTATGGAGAATAAGTCGCTCGGACAGGCCAGATACTTCCTTCTGTTAGTGGATGACTATAGTCGGATGGCTTTTGTGTATTTTTTAAAATGTAAAGATGAAACATTCTCTTATTTCAAGCAGTTTAAAAGCTTAGTAGAAAATCAAAAATCTACAAAAATAAAGATTTTAAGAACAGACAATGGTGGAGAATTTTGTTCAGCACAAATGGAAAATTACTTAAGGCAGACTGGAATTATACACCAGAAGACAAACCCATATACACCTCAACAGAATGGGCTTTGTGAGAGGTATAATAGATCAATTGTTGAAAAAGCTAAATGTCTCTTATTTGATGCTAAATTTGATAAAATATTATGGGCGGAGGCAGTGCAAACTGCAGTATATCTGAAGAATAGATCTCCAGCTGCGGGTCTTCAGCATCATACCCCGTTTGAACTATGGACTGGAAAGAAACCAGATGTCAGCCATGTACGAGTCTATGGCAGTTTAGTTATGACTCACATACCTAAAGAAAGGCGATTGAAGTGGGACAGAAAGTCAAAAAAATTATTTTTAGTTGGATACCCTGAAAACGTCAAAGGGTATAGACTGTATGATCCTGAATCACGCACTGTTTCAGTGGCAAGAGATGTTGTGGTCATGGAACCGGAAAATGACAGTATGACAACACAGGTGATAGTGCTGGAGAGCATTAAGGAACAGCAGGATTCAGTGGGGGATCAACAGTCAGACAAGTCTAGTGATCATGAAGAAGATGTGCACTCACATTATCATGACAAGACTTTTATACCAGATGGATCCAGTTCAGGATCAGAGGATAGTTTCCAGGAGTCAAATTCATTTTCGCCAGATGAGTCAATGATTGCAAATTTACCTTCCAGTAACATTAAAATTCCAGAGAAACGTGTAAGGAAAAAGCCAGAGTACTATGGTAGGGCTAACTTATGTGCTAATGAAGTGTCAACTGATGAGATCTCTTTGAGTGATGCGATTAATGGTCCAGATAGTGTGCAGTGGCAACAAGCAATCAAAGAGGAGTTGAAATCATTTAGTGATCGAGAAGCTTGGGAACTCGTAGAAAGGCCAGTGAATAAAACAATAGTGAAGTGCAAGTGGGTTTTTAAAATTAAATATGATTGTGAAAACAAAGTGAGATATAGAGCGAGACTTGTGGCGAAGGGTTTTACACAAAAAGAAGGTATGGACTATAAAGAGACCTTTTCACCTGTTCTCAGATATTCTACTTTGAGACTTTTGTTAGCTTTAAGTGTAGATAAGAACCTAGATTTAATGCACCTTGATGTACCTACTGCCTTTTTAAATGGTTCATTAGATGAATGTATCTATATGGAAATACCAGCTTGTTCAAATATGCCTAATTGTGAAAATAAAGTACTTAAATTAAAAAGAGCGATATATGGTTTAAAACAGTCAGCCAGAGCTTGGTATAAAAGAGTGGAAGTTTGTTTGTTAGAATTAGGTTACACAAAGTCTCAGTATGAACCTTGTTTGTTTATGATTTGTAATGGAAATGTTAGAGTATATATAGCATTATTTGTAGATGATTTTTTTGTGTTCCATAATAGTAAAGAAATATGTGACAAATTAATAAGTAAATTGACAACAAATTTTAATGTAAAAAATTTAGGCCAGTTGAAGCGTTGTTTGGGTATGAATGTAACTGTTAAAGAAGATTCTATTACTATAGATCAGAAAGATTTTGTAGATGTAATTTTAAAAAGATACAAAATGGAAAATTGTAAAAGTTCAGATACTCCAATGGAAAAGAATTTAAAATTAGCTAGATCTAAATCTATTTGTCAAACATACCCATATCAGCAATTACTAGGTGCGCTAATGTATTTATGTGTTTTATCTAGACCTGATATAGCATATGCAGTGAGTTTCCTCAGTCAATATAATAACTGCTACGAAGAGACTCACTGGAAACATTTAAAAAGAGTTTTAAAATATTTAAGTAAAACTAAAGACTATGGATTGAAATTTGTAAAGGGAGAAAGTTCACTAATTGGCTTTGTAGATGCTGACTGGGCATCTTGTTCTATAGATAGGAAGTCCTATACAGGGTTTATTTTTAAAATGTCTGGATGTGTAATATCCTATGAATGTAGAAAGCAAAAAACTGTTGCTTTATCAAGCACAGAGGCGGAATACATGGCCCTCTCTGAGGCATGCAAAGAGGCTGTATATTTAAGAAATTTAATTATTGAGATAAGTGGAGGTGAAATTGTTAATACACCTGTCAATTTGTTAAGTGATAACCAAAGTTCACAGAAATTAGCATGTAACCCCTTGTTTCATAGAAGAACTAAACATATAGACGTTCGGCATCATTTCATTAGAGAATGTATTGTTAAAGAGTTGGTTAATATTTCTTATATACCTACATCTGAGATGCCAGCCGATATCTTAACTAAGAGTCTCTGTAGTGAAAAACATTATAAATTTATTAAAATGTTAGGTTTGTCAAGAATTTAATTGAATTGAAACTTTGATTTTGTTGTTATAAATATAAATTTTTGTGTACATTATTTTGTTAAGTGGGGGTGTAAAATTTATTGTTTATCTGTGGTAACAAAATATTGTCTCTGTGCAAACTTGCGTCATGTGTGTACTCTTCCTTATACTGTAATTAAAGATGTCTGACCGCAACCATACCTGTGTTTTATTAATTTCGAGGGCTGTCTATGAATAACAACACAGTAAAAACTTAAACAAATAACAACAAAAAACTTAACAGTCAACAACAAGCTTTAACGATTAATAATAAAAAGTACAGAAATAACTAGCGATGCGAAACGTACGAATGCGTCGATGCTGCGAACCATACTAAGGCGAACGCGGTACCTGAGGCGGTAAGCGGGCGGGGAGGCCGCATTCCACCCGAGAGTCTAGTTGGCTTGGTCGAATAATACATACATTAGGTAGCCTTGAAAATTACCGTTTTATTATACCCCTAAATATAAATTACAACATACCTGTCCCTCCTTCTATCTCGCTCCTTTCTGTCGGGTTCTCTCCTATTCTCTTTGGTTTCAGGTTCATTATTATCATCATCTGAAGGCATTTCTTCATCCAAGTCATCGTCAAGTGCAGAGATTTTCGGTTCCAATTCATTATTCTCCTCTAATACATGCCTCTTCTGTATTCGTGGCAATATAACATCGCACAAACGCTCTTCTCGAAGTAATTCATCAATAAACTCGTCCATATGCACAATTTCAAATTGCCCCTGACGGTTTTGCCGCCGCAATTTTCTGTTATCATTGAATAAGGGTTCTAAATATTTATAACAGTCTACTGACGCACCTGTTAATCTCATATAAAACGCACCCAATGCACGAACATACTTAAACTCCTCGTTTTTAATAAATTCTACAACAATGTCTTTTTCAGGTTGTATTTGTAACATTTTGAGCACTAAACATAGAAACGGTGTGGGGTATATGAAGCCGCCGTGAACGCCGCCGATATATCGCAGCTCCATAGCTTTGTCCACAAGTAATTCTGCTGTTAACGCAAAACATTCTTCTTTCCAATATTTTGAATCGTATATTCGTGATCTTATTATTTTTTCTATTAAATATTGAGGATTTGTTCCTCGAATTGATTTAGCGTCTTTCACCGTCCGATTCGCCATTTTTTTGACAGTGTCCAGTGACAAATTTGAAATTACACTTTTGACTTTACAGATAACATAGTCACAGAATAAAACACATAATATATCTTCTTGACCGTTACTTGCTATAACTTGTATAAAAATGAATATTGAATAGGTACGTATTATAAAATTACTTGCTTACTTGCTCTGTGTGGTTCGCTTCGGCATCGCTCGTGATACGTATTATTTAATATTATCTTAGTCGAGATCACGTCATATCATTCATACTATAATATCCAACTGTGAAAAAAGATTTTCAGAAATCGGTCCAGTACCAGTAGATCCTAAAATAAAACAACAGAAGAGAAACAAACTCTTTAAATTATTATAATTTTATAGATTAAATCATCAACGAGAAAAAATATTTTTTATTTCTATTTCATAATAATCTTTGAACTCTAAAAATAAACTCTACAAAAACAAAATGATTGATTGAACTGTGATTGAACCTTTGGTCCTGATTCAGTTATCGATACCACATCAATAAATAAGATTTTGCTCTGTTTGCTTAATGTATTTGTAATTAATGAATTTAAAATACATTTATTATTATATGGACTATTGTTGATTTTACTATATAGTACGACATAAAAGAGATGAAATTAATTATTTTGGAACTAATTCGTTTTTCATTACCTGGCAACCCTGAATTGCCAATGTAGCTGTCAAGTTGAATAAAAATTTGTTGTTTTTTTCGTGAAGTGGAGAATTATTGAGATAAAATTGTTATTTAGAACTAGAAATTTAAATAAAAAAGGAGACATCATGAAAAAGGTTAAACGTAGCGGTGTCCGTGATGTCGTGTATAAAGTTTTTATTCGGTGTTTGTCCGAATTTCAAGCTGGAAAGTTATTGACTGATTTGGAAAACGTTTACAAACGTACTGCAGAATATACCGGTGAGATTCCATTTATTTTTGCTCAGTACTACGTAAAATAGAATATTCCATTAGTGACGAGTGTTTAATGTATGTATGTATGGCGATTATTACGTTTTCGCAATTTAATTTGAGGTTATTTGTATGTAAACAAAAACTAGTTTTTATAGTGCGACCAGCACAATTTGAGTCAAGAAGTTATATCCAATCCAACCAGCCTCAAATAAAGTACCTAGTTTAGATTTTACTACATAGTATAGTGATAACTGTTTTCATACAGCTATCTAATAATCAATCAAACCATAAGAAAAAAAATCACATTTTAGATTTAGCTTACTAACTACTTACTAGAGAAGCGCAGGGACGCTGGCCTCCTACTTACATTAAAAAAAAAATAATAAAATAAAGGAAGTTTTAGTTTTAAGCTACTATAAAAATATGTTAAATGTACTATTTGATTTTATTCATCTTAATTCTTTTGTTATAGGGGTTTCTGAAAGCACAGTACGCAGGATAGTAGAGGAAGGGAGTAGAAATGAAGGCAAATTTTCAACGCCAGCCAAACATAGGAGAGGTAGACCATCAAAACCCTGTATGAAGACATAGAGAAATTTATTATTCACGTTGGTGATGAGAGCAGTGAAGATGACTCAGATAGCTGTTATAGTGCTGAAGAACCAAATGATGATACTGAAGATGCCCCGTACCCTCTTGCCAGTACTTCGAAACAGAGTGATGATCAGTCCTTTGAAGGAGTAGAATATTTAGATTTTGATGAATTATATTAATGTACAAAATTTATCTACAAAAAAAAATAAAAATATGTAGTTTTCAAATCGCTTTGTTTTTTTTCTACCCGACGCGACGGACCCAGAAAGAGGGTAATGTGTTTGAGCTGCATGTATGCTTGTTTGTTTGTATGTTTGATTCTATGTGTGCCTCTGCAGTCTAAACACTTGACCGATTTTTATAAAATAACTAATTCCAAATACATTTAAGTAAAATTTGACCTAGGTAGGTCAATTAAAATACTAATGTATTTTTGTCTTAAATTTATACTATTGCTACAATGAAACAATTATAACGGTTTAAATCGCGGTATTTATTTTAGATAATATTATATAGATTTTTAGATTTTTATTCTATAGTATCAAGATCGCTTGCGTCGCAGTATCAGTGTTGCTATATGAGCGACGGTGGCGCCCTCATTTATTTTCATCTCTTTTGTGTCGCTGAATGTTCCAACTACAGCAATGCTTCGCACAGTCGAGCACTAGAAAAAGTAATGCGCGTGAATTGATGCGTGCAATCGATTTATCGTTAGCACAGATCGTTAGTAAGTAATTATTAATTGTTGGAAAAAATTTTAAAGCATTCGTTTCATTGTAGTTTTTTCGAAATAATCAAAGTTAATTCAAATTGTGTTAAAAAAATAAATATAAGTATGGATGAAGGTACAAACGTTGAAAAAAATGTTAATGAAATAATCAAAATCCAAATTACTATAATAACCGTAAATATTTTTCAACCAATTATTATGTATACCAGTTTATTTACACATTAATGAGGTTATTGCTAACTCTAAGAATATTTTTTTTTCAACACTGAACTTAGCGCAACCTGCTGGTGCGTTTCATGTCGCATTTCATGTTCCAATTAAGCATCAGCATAATTCGGCATTGTGCGGCACTGAGTCGCATTATGCACTGTAATTGGAAAACAGCAGTATAAACCTTACCAAATTCAAAAAAATATCGTGTAGAACTTGGTTAAACAAAGTTTGTATACAACACATAACTATTACAACATAGATCCATTTGCAATATTCGTATTAATTCTGTGGTATTAATACTGCAAATGCATTTCTATATATTAAATATTAAATGTATATATTTTCGATTCAAAAGACTCGGATTCGGGCAAAAATAAATAGTTATGATGACAGTAGACAAAAATTTATGTCAAACCAAATCCAATAACATGTCATGTTGAAAATTTAAACCGCGCTTTGTAAACTGTGTTCGTTATTTTCATTTGGGTAAATTTAATAAATCGCGTTTAAATATATAGAGTTAGATGTTCAATTAATTTTAAAATTTATACTTAAGTTTAAATGCATAATATCTCACGGTACCGTGTAAAACGTGTGTGAACTTCAAAATGCAGAAAACAAAGAAGCGATCTGACGATGAACCGATGGATGTCGACGAAAATCCAACTCGAGAGAACGGAGAATGTAGTCGAAATGTGGAAAACGGTGAAATAGATCACATATCTGATGACGAGGAAGGTGGTATGCGGATTGGTGATATTTACATTCCACCCGCGCCAAAACCTGCGCTCTCTTTTGATACAACAGGACCGAGACTAATAATAACAGATATCGTGAATGAAAACTTTAAAAGCTACGCGGGAGTGCAAAAATTAGGACCGTTTCACAAGGTATTTATTAATTTTATTAATACCTTCTGCCTGCTTCTTGCGAAAAATGTAGTTTTACTTACAGTACTATAATAATTACCTTATGAAGTATTCCTGTATTTTAATACAACATAACAGGATTTTAAATTTAAGTTTTTTGTTATCATGCATAATTTTAAGATAATAATATTTAGTATGTTTATTTTTTTATTATTTATATTTTTTTAGGAGAATCTACAGCTGTATTCTTTATACATAATATAATACTCACAATAAGCCACTTACAGATTCTCACGGATAGAATAATATTACTATTTTCCCCATTAAACCTAATAATTAACGTTCAATAAATAATATTCTTTCTAGAGTTTCACTGCGATAATCGGGCCAAATGGAAGTGGCAAGAGCAACGTCATAGATTCCATGTTATTTGTGTTTGGATATCGAGCGAGTAAGATCAGATCTAAGAAGATATCAGTACTGATTCATTCATCAAGTAAATTCCCCAATGTGAACAGTGCAAGTGTAGCTGTACACTTTTGCCAGATTGTTGATGGGGTAAGTTGATATTAAATAATAAAATTTGTTGTATTGTATACTAGCTTATTGTGCACCCTCGCACACATTTATTTATTTGTTTATTTATTTACTCTTTAATGTACAATATATTAAAATGAAAGTACATAAAACAAAACCATTTAAAATGTACAAATGGCGGCCTTCTGGCTCAAAGCCATCTCTGCCAGGTAACCTTCAGGCAAAGGACAAATTACTACATTAATACTTAACAAGTTATAGTATACTTACTCCTGTGAAAATTTAGAAAAGAAAAAATTTCAACACAAATTGGGATTAAAAGAATCATTTATAAAGCATTTGAATGCTAAAAAACTAAATAACTTACGTAGACCTCTTGAACTGTCCTATCTAATTACAGAAACTGTGTTAATATCTATTGGGTAGATTTAACAAAGGATATGTACGGACATACAGAAATGAATTTTCTTTGTTTCATTCTATGTTGACCAATTGCTAAAATTCAATGACAATTTTAAAGATATTTTAAGCATATTGATGAAAGTAGCAAATAATTGTAAGGTAGGAATCACAGTGGCTAAATTTACTAGTTTATTTTCAAACATTTTTACAATTAAATAGGTGATTAGCAAGGCGAATAATTGATTAACATGCAAAAGGTGTTAAATTATTTTGATAATATCATTAGCAAACATTGGAATTGTAAATTAAGCTGTAGAAATAAATGTATGTAGGTAATTGTAATACTAACACTAGGATAAGATTTTACTAATACTATATGGGCTATGTGGCCTGAAATAAATGAATTTTATTTATTACTAGCGGTCCGCCCCGGCTTCGCCCGTGGTACATGTTTACGTTGTCTCTACATAAGAACCATCCTCGTATTTCAAGGAATATAATAAAAAAAGAATTATCGAAATCGGTTCAGCCGTTCTCGAGTTATGCGCTTACCAACACATTTTGCGATTCATTTTTATATATAAGATTAAATGTAAACCGTGCACTCGCTATTCATTTTGAGATTAGTTTATTGGTGTTAAAAGTGGTTTTCAATCAAGCTTTAATGTCGAAACATTAATTGATTCACGCTACACTGTGCCGTTACCGAGACTCGATTAAAAAATATGGTATATTTTTTGTATGAAGTGATTCTTGCCTGAACGCCTGAACATGGCCTGGACAGGGCACCGCGTCGAAATTTTTTGGATATTGTTTCATTAATTGTTTCTGTCTCTGGCACGGCCCGTTCCCGGTATGGTGTAGCGTAAATCATGCTTAAATCAATTGGAAGATGTATGTGAGAACAGTATTATACAACAATACTTGTATATTATGTATGAATGTTTCATCTGATGTCAACGCAATGTCGATATAACACACATTACTCGGCTGATAACTGATTGACCTCACAAAAATTGCGCGAAATTTTATTCTCAGTGGGTAAAATCACTGTGCGGATACAGCCTGAGGGCGTTTGTCCACTACAAGGAATTTTACGGTCCGGCATTCCGATTTTTTACGGTCCGGTATGGCACGCAATTAATTTAAATACTAGCTTGTGCACTATACGTAATTTTACTGTCCGACATTTTACTTTTCCCTATTCCGGATGGTTTTTTGAGTTTACGAGTCGCTGTAGGTATAATTGTTTTCGAGTGCCCACTTGCTTGGATTTTACTCTTTTTATTGCATATGCCAATTGAAAGCAAGCTCTTGTTTTACTTTCTTTTAGCTGGCAATGAGATTTGAGAAGTCGGTATTGTTATTTTATATACATTGACCAAGCATTGACCTATAATTATTATCTAAGTAAGTGTTGGTAAGTTAAAGTTCAAGTGGGAATAGATTTAGCTCCTCGTCACCGATTAAAATAAATAAGTGAAACACGCATTTTAAATCTCTTACGGAACTTTACTTTTTATTATAACGAAGTAATATAATATTTCACCTTCTATATTTTTACTCGTTTCTTGTAAAATGCGAAAACAATCATTTATGATAGCATTATACCGCCATACTTCCTTTTTTTTTTTTTTTTTTTTTTTTTTTTTTACGTTGGGAAATGCATTTACGCATCCCCCTCTGCAGTTTTTCTGCGTGAGGGGGTATGTGGGACTCGCAAGAAGCCATACCCACTAAAACCCAACGGTGGCCACTGTTCACCTTCGGCGGCAGGGGTTAACAGCCAGGCCTTATACCCCCACCGCTTACGTGGTCATTGCCGCGACTTGGCGGCTCGCCTAAGCCCATAACGTGGCAATAGGCGTCGGTATCCGATAAGGATAACGACGCTCTATTGCCGGGCTATCCACCTTCTGGCACAGGGGGGGGCGGTTTACTTGCCGCGAGCATAGCTACAATATGCTCGTTTCTACGTAAACCTCCCCCTGAGCTTGTTCGTCAGTTCAAGCCGCCATACTTCCTTGAACTGTACCGCACTGATCCGAGTAAAGACGGACAGGTGCACAAGCAATTCATCGGTTTTTTCATGCCACACCGGACCGTAAAAAATCGGAATGCCGGACAGTAAAATTCCTTGTAGTGCACAAGCGCCCTGACAGTTCATTTATACGATCGACTCTTCGGCCCGCGGCTTTGCACGCTTTTTTTTAAATTATATACTAAAACCTCTTGAATCACTCTATTTAGAAATTAATTAACTTATTAATTAACTTTTTAACGGATTTTAAACGCGATTTATTCATTATATTATTTTCCCGACGTTTCGAACACTTTACAGCGAGCGTGGTCACTCTATCTATTAAAAAAAAAACTGCATCAAAATCTGGTGTGTAGAAATATTCAAGTACATATACATACATACGCGGGAAGCGACTTTGCTCTAAACTAGTGATATTAGTTTACTACAGGCCCAATAGATGGCGCTACTGAGCTTTTAACTCGCGCTAGTGATATTTTTTCTTACTTTGATATTATAAATTTGTTTGAGGCCGCAGACTTGAAAGCTAGCTAGAAGTTTGAACGCGCTAATCTAAATATTTTTGCTTGTGGAAACTAGGTGAAACTAGTACGCCACTTATAAATTATATAAATTATAATATAATAATATAATATAATATACAAATATGCAGTAGTATCCTTTTATTATGACTCCCGGTTGTATTGTTATTATTGACCAACCGCTTATGCGAATTTTGGTTTTCATTTAAAATTCTATACCAAAAGTCGGATAAAATGACTTCGTTTAAATAATGACATGTAGGTAGTTTATTGTGACCAATTTTAAATTGTCCGATTATAGTGACCAAACTGATTTCTAGTGTTTGGGAGAATTATATTGTGATATCGACGATGTACGGAGCTCACGCTATTTTTTTGTTAAGTATTTGTTTCAATGTGTAATTATGTAAGTATCTCTATTATTTTTCTCGGTATTGAAATAAATACATAGTAACAAAAACAGAAGATGTTTATTTTCTAACAAAATTGCTTTGCTTATACGTGTTTGATATTTCACTTCAATGTCTTTAAAAATGGATTTCACTGTATTTTGTAATTTTGTAAATGTTGCAATTTACAATTAAATTGAATTATCAACCTGGACAACAGAAGATTACTGTAGATATTGTCTTTTCAAAACATCAATTAATTTTTAAAGGTAATAAATGATCGTCGATGTTTGCCGCCATTACGGCAATAATGAATACTTAATGAATAATTAAACATCTACATTGCCGGCCGATCTTAGACATTCGGGCATAATTTAGGCCCTCTAACACTACGCCCAACGCTGCCCATTGTGAAAAGGACCCATAAAAAACGCGGTAAAATTAGTCACTCATTTTTTTGGTATACAAATATATGAGTAACTATTCCATAGTCGTATAAGAACCTGCCTTTCACAGTATAATAATACTAAGTTCGCTTATAATTTGCTATATTTATGTTTCCATTGTATTATGATTGAGTATTTTTAAATTTAATCTCGTTATTCAATCACAATAATCAATTATGAATACCAGTTATACATCACGTACTTGTTTACATTTGTATATTTACGGTTGTTATTCTTTAAAATTAACGAAGAAATACTGCATCACTATTCACTACATAGTATAAAACAAATTCGCTTTAGCCTACTGTCCGTCCCCATATTATATTATGCTTAGATCTACTTTACTCTGAAGTACGCAACGGATTTTAATGCGTTTTTTTAAATAGAGACAGTGGTTCTCGAGGAAAGCTTTAACATGAAATTTGTAGTTTTACGTAAAGCGGATGAAGCCGTGGGTGAAAAGCTAGTTGTTTTATATGATATATAAGATATATGTTGTTTTATTCTCATAAATATATGAGCTGATCTTACAACGTTATGCATGTACACCAGGGATTCGACCAGGGATTCAGGGATTTTTAGTACTCGACAAAGGAAATCTTTTATCAATTTTATCATAAAACTAGTCCCCATCCCGGCTCCGATTGATGTATATATATTATAATAAGAGAAGAATAATGCAAAAAAAATGTAGATAGGCACATTATGTACTTTTCCCTTTTTGTTATGTATTTTTAAGCTATTGCATAGTTTCTATCGCGGGCCTTGAGCGCGGGGACCGAATCGAAAAATTCCGTAACGAAAAAACCTCACACTCCCCACTCCGACGGGCTCGGAGGTGTGGCATGAAGGCATGCTATGCAATAGCTTTACCGCGGCAGTCCCCGAGTGCCACACGTCTTTTTTTTATTTTTTTAAGTAAAGTAAACGTACCTACGTCATATAAAGACAAATAAAATGTGTGTTAACAAATGGCGTTACAGTAATTATGTTAGACGAAGTGTTAAAGGTCTGAAGACTGAAAATAAAAACTTAATGTGTTTTTTAAATATTTATTCAGCCAAAACAACTATTCGCCTTCCTTGGACTTTGGTCCGGAACTGCCGAGCAGGTAAGGGTCGTACGGATTATAGGGATTGTACGGATCGTACGGGTAACGATTGAAGGGGTTGTACGGGTACGGGTACGGGTAGTACGGATTGTAGGGATAGTTCGGATCGTAAGGAGGGTACGGGTTGTAGTTATTATTGTTATTGTAGAGGTCTTCGCAGGGACCGTTGTATATCATATAGACGTTCTTTCCATTTTGCCTTGCGCAGTCTAGGTTGCATTTACCGGGATAGTTTTGCAAGTCACTGCCGCATACGCTCGGTTCAGGCCCACAAGCGCAGGGAATACCAAATTGGGCATACGCTGTGCCTAATGAGAAAAGAAACGCTGGAAAAAACAGACAGAGATAAACAGATGTAATATTATTGGTCGCAAGTAACTGCTGATGACTGAAATCTTAAAATATAACTTAGTTTTTGGACTGAATATGAGTATGTACATTATGAATTAATATGTCAGGATATCCTTATTCTATAATACTAAATATTTATGTGCACGTATAAGTACACACACACACACACACACAAGAAGTATAAGAAGCGACTGTACACAAACACGTAAAGATACCAACTCATGATCACACGTGTAGATATACTATAACATCCACAAAATTTACTAAATTTGGATTAAATAAAAAAAGGTTAAACTTGTTTGGAAGTCCGCAGATTGTAATAATGGTATCAGGCGATTTATAAATAACTATTATTTTCCAAGTATTTATTGAATAGTAACTTACCAAATAATATTAAAGGCCTCATATTGAAGCCACCTTCCACTACAAACAATATTGTAAGCAGTATTGGACCTGGTTATATATAAGTGATTTATTTAATTTGCATTACCAATTATTGACGTAAACCACATCAATCACATTAATTGATTTCAACGGTACCGATTTCATATATTTCTCTTTAAAAATATCAACTTTTGGTATTTAGTTTTATAGCATTCAATACTTTTATAAATTTATGAAAAATTTTTCAAGAATAGAAAAAAGACACGGTTACGAATACCTAAATTTCAAAATTAACTTTTATTTGTGTGTTCGTTTTTTGCTATGTTTTTTTTGGAATATTTCGTAGACTAATAAAATTCTTTGTTTTTTTCGGTAATTTTTGTAATAATTAAGATATTGTCGTATTTGATTTGTTGTTGTGAATTGAAGTAATTACCTTCATTTTTCATTCAAAATAAAAGCACAGTGGTCACTTATCATAAAACTAAATTAAAATCTTTATTTTAAAGAGAAAGTTATATTTTATCTAAATCTGACACACAATTGAAAAATATATTAATGTCAATGATAATTTTCAAAAGTTTTGTTTATATTCTATGCCCATGGATTTTTTTTTGAGTGAGACGAATGATTTAAGCTAGTCACAAGATTCAAAAACCTGTTTATTTATTGATAAAGCAGTAGCACACCCCGGACACTCCATACAAAATTATCGTTTGACAGTCACACTGTAGAGACTGCAAATGTGTGTGTTAACGCTTTATGGTCGGCACATTTGTGACTAGCGTAAAAAAAATTTGCGTTTTTCTGATGAAATACATCCGTAAACAGCACAATATCTAACCATTTTCTACGAAAAACGATAATCACAAATCCAAAATAATAAAATTACTTTAAGTCAATTTGATTAATGTTGTCAATCTTCGTTGCGTATCGTCCTTGTAGAAAAATGTGGACCTTTTTTGGACTGATCGTGCGGGGTGAGGTAAATGTTTAATTTTGGCGGGAGGCGGAGAGTGTCCGTTCTGTAGCGTTTAGCGTTCTGTGGCAGTAGCTTATTCAATTCCATATGACTTCCAAGAGCAAAGATTTATTATCAACTAGCTTTCCGCCCCCGGCTTCACCCGCGTTTTCGAAGAAAAACGCGTTTCCAAGTTACTCTCTATATGTGTGCTAAATTACATTGTAATAGGTTTAGTAGTATTTGCGTAGAAGAGTAACAAACATACACACCTATACATACATCCATTCTCACAAACTTTCGCATTTATAATGTTATTAGTAGGATACTGTAATTATCATGTGTGTGTGTAACCTTTATCTTTGTTTATCAATGGTGGAAATCTAGTAAACATACTTCACTGAAATTTTGGCTAAGCATAGTAATTAAATATTATAGTAATTCATTAGAAAATATATGGTTTCAAATTTGTTGGAAATGGAAACATTGTGAGGAAACCGAATAAAAGTTAAGAACCGAATAAAAGTTTTCGTAGACTTGTGACATGTTTCTGGAATAAATAATATCTAGCTTCATTGCACATTGCATACACATGTAATACCTAAAACACAAATGTTTCAAGTCCGTATCAATTAATTAACTTTAATCGATGTTTTTATGCTCTTCGAAGATAAAATTGATAGACGTCAAATGTTGCCTATGAAATTAGCTTGACTATAATACTTTTAAAAATAAACATGAAACACAAACTGTAATCGCAGTTAGTGACAGTAATGTGATATGTAAAAATATATAAATTTAGTCTAGAAATGACAATGCTCTGTTATGGAAATTTCAATCGAAGTTCAACTTATTTAGTTTTATGCATACGTGTGCCTACAAAAGATCACATCACCACTTCCCATCAGTCCAAACGTCTGTATAGGTATTGAGAATTAAAATCTGCTTAAATAAACACAATTAAGATCGTAAGGTTGGTTCAACTGAAAGATGTTTTTCATTGTAAATATGCATTTATTCTGCCAAGTAATTATTCGCCTTCCTTGGACTTTGGTCCGGAGCTACCAAACAGGTAAGGGTCGTACGGATTGTAGGGATTGTACGGATTGTAGTACGGGTAATTATTGTAGGGGTTGTACGGGTAATTATTGTAGGGGTTGTACGGGTACGGATAGTACGGGTTGTACGGATTGTTCGGATCATATGGAGGGATCGGCGGGTTGTAGTTATTAAGGAGGTCTTCGCAGGGGCCGTCGTATATCATATAGATATTTTTTCCACTTAAACTACTGGCGCACTTAAGGTTACATTCACCGGCATAGTTTTTTAAGTCACTGCCGCACACGTTCCTCGTCGGGGGACAGGCGCACATGTTATGCACTGCATTTGCTGTGCCCAATGAGAGAACGGCCGCTGAAAATAAAATTATTATTATTACAAACGTATAAAAAGTATTCGAAGATTCACAAGTATGTAAATTGATAGTTTATCTTTTAAAAGTAATTCTGTTGAAATGGTACAGTTTAAAAACAATGAAATAAATTAGATCCACAATTATCGCCGCGCTGTTGTTTACACATTCCATATATTATTACGTTCGATCATACCTTATTAACGGCTCGGCAAATATAAAAAGTACCCATTACACAAATCCGGTTGACCCGGGATTACCCCCTTTACTATCTTAACCCCTCTTTACTAACTTACCACAAAGTATTATAGACAGCTTCATATTGAAGCCACTCGCCTCCAACAATAATAATAGTATAACGAGAATTGAACCTCTTTATATATAAGTGATATATTTAATTTGCGTTTCCAATTATTGACGTGAACCACATCAATCACATAAATTGATTTCAACGGTTACGTTCTCATGTTTATTTTTAAAAGTATTATAGTCAAGCCAATTTAATAGGCAACATTTGACGCCTATCAATTTTATCTTCGAAGAGAGGTAACCTGCTTAAAAACATCGATTAAAGTTAAATCGATACGGACTTGAAACATTTGTCAATCGAACTTGAAACACATGTCAATTTTAAAATTCATCAGGTGAATCCCTGTCCCAGTAATATACTTTCTTTCGTAAATTTAAGGAGCAAAATAATACAAGTAAGTATAACACTCAAGTAAAAAAAAAACGCATTTATTAATTTATGTTTATTATGTTTAGAATGGTTTATCAGTAAAATCAAATCTTAAAATTACTTGTATCGGTCATTATTATTTCAAAATATGTAATCGTAATTGAAAATAGTTTGGAAAATCCAAAAGTGCACGCCTCATAATTTTTTTAAAATAATTATTTATTAATTATTATTTTTGTTTATTTAATAACAATTAAACCACATCGAATCAGACCCTGAAAAATGAAAGGGTTCTATTCCTGAGCATACTCAAGCGTAAGAGAAAAAAAAAGACTCGATTAGAAAAGTATTTCGGTCGCTATCGTGTTAACAAGAAAATCCTCCGCACATACAGACACACGGACGTCCAAGACAGAACTTTTTTAAACTGTTTTTTAACTACATAGTTTAAATAACAAAAAAATGACATCAAAAATATCATGAATGTTAAAAATAGTGTTTTTTCATAATATGTGTGTGTATGTATTATCTTACAAGTGCAATGTATGATACATATAAAGACATTTTAAGTTTGAAAAATCAGATGTTTTGCGCGAAGTGACAGTAGTACCCACCTCAACGCTTCGCTTATGAGGCGTGCAAAAAGTTAAGCAAATGTGCAGTTCTAACAAAACGAAATATCATGTTATTCTATGTCGTCGTTACTAGGTTACCTTGTGGAATTTTGTTGAACTATTAAATTGGCTCTACTAAATGGCTCTACTATAAGTTTCCTATGTTTTTAGTAACGTGTAATAAAACGTTAATAATAAAAAAAAACAGATGTTTTGCGCGAAGTGACAGTAGTACCCACCTCAACGCTTCGCTTATGAGGCGTGCAATATCATCTTGTATTCAGACAAAATTTGTAGTTTTTTGGACACTGCATGCTTATCCTTTGTTACACTTTAAAATAAATAAATAAAAAGCGTGGTTAAGATATGTAATTGTGGTTTTTATTAATTTGTTGTTGTGATTTGATGATGAAAGAAAATTGATCCTTTTTAACACGCTTTTTTATAATATATTTAATTCGCGTTTCCAATTAATGACGCAAACTACATCAATCACGTGAATTAATTTCAACGGTTAGGAAATATTTTATTCTTTATGATTATTTCCTTTCATCGTAGTTTAGTAAAGCTTCATTTTCATGATAAACATGTGTTGAACAACTGTTGATTAAAATTGTTGCTGTAAACGTTTCCTATTTTAAGCATGCTTTATCATCTGCAATATTTCAGTGAAATGTTGAATGCAACTCCTCAACATGTTGCTTCAACTTTGTTGCTAAACAAACGTTTGAATGAATATGGGGATTAATGTTCTATGTTGTAAGAATTAAAAAAAAAAAAAATACTGCAGATAAATAAAAAATAGTAATAAGGTGGTACAATTTTATTCCAAATATTTATTAAAATAAATCGGTGACATGGTTATTCAGTTCTAATAATTTGCAGTTTGCACATAATTATAGCTTAATCACAGTATTACAATATTTCCTAAATAATATTGTAATACTGTGGCTTACTGCTTGTATTGGTTTTGAAAATAGGAAAAACATTGTAGTATCAATGAATCTTGCTTAAGCTGCATTACCTTTTTTAGTAATGGTAAAAATTATTGCTCTGTGTCCGTTCGTGGACTAATCAGACCGTTTATCGAAGGTCTATTGTTCATGTACGGATTGTACGGATTGTATGGAGGCAAGTAGGCAGGATTGTAACCAGGATTGTAAGCAGGGTTGTATCCAGGATAGTAATTATTCTGGTACAGATCTTCGCATGGTCCATTATAAATGGGATATATCTCCCGATTCTCGCGGTTCGCAGTGCACCTCATTTCGCATTCGCTCGCGTAGTTCCTCAAGTCGCTACCGCAGACGTTGTTTTGTGGAGGGAACGAGCATGGTAGCTGGGAGGGGTTGAAGCCCAGCGAGTAGGCGCTCACGGCGCTCAGGGTGAACAGCGTGGCTGAAAATGGCAGATTTGCTGTTAGTTGGTTTACTAAGATAATTAAATAAAATGAATTATTGGTACTGGTTGTGTTTGTGTGTGCGTGTGCGTGCGTATGTGTGTGTGCGTGCATGTTTGTATGCGTATGAATTCTATAAATTCCTTTTGGTTAGGGAGCCAGGTGCAAATTTGGTTAACTATTTCCTCTCAAGAGATAATTCGTCAGACGCATGAGAGTATAGTATTATAAAGCCTCGTGAACGTCAGCTGGCGCTCGGTTGGGGGGGTGCCTCCCACGCACATAGGAAAAAAAATACATTCATTCATTCATTTCCTCTCAGCTAAAAATTTGTCAAATTGTAGCTAACCCAATATCTCAACGAAAAAAAATAGTCAGCTGGTTACAACATGGTGTATTATACGTCAGCTGGTGTCTCGAACATGAAAGTTAAATTTAAAGAAAAAATTATTTTCCGTTATTTCCTCTCAAACAAAAATTTACCTGATGATACCTTATATGTAACTGTGGATAAATATATATGTCAGCTGGCTGTATCTTGGTGGAAAAACCGTCAGCTGATACGGGAGGCTACAACCGCTCTTCCCCCCAACCGAGCTCCAGCTGACGTTCACGAGGCTTCATAATACTATACTTTGATGCATTTTACTAATTACCGCTTGAGAGGAACTTGGTCATAAAATCTGCTGCTGGCTCCCGGACCATTTATAATAAACCAATATTTCGTTGATATACCATCGAATGATTGATTTTAGTTTGAAACTATCTGAGTGGATATTAATATTTTTTATATTGCCCTAGGGCCTAGGTAATTGCATCAATGATGCAATAATATCAATGTACATATTATCTAATATCTAATATCTAATATTCTAATATTTCTAATATTTTCTAATATATATTATAAAGGCGAAAGTTTGTAAGGATGTATGGATGTATGGAGGTATGGATGTTTGTTACTCTTTCACGTAAAAACTACTGAACCGATTACAATGAAATTTAGCACACATATAGAGGGTAACTTGGATTAACACATAGGATAGTTTTTATCCCGGAAATCCCACGGGAACGGGAACTATGCGGGTTTTCCTTTGCAAACGCGGGCGAAGCCGCGGGCGGAAATCTAGTTTATAATATGGTAATTTTTTTTTATATTATAATTTGATGCAATAAACTGTATAAATTTTATGATAATATTTTTTCTTTATGATATTTACTCACCACACAATGTACGTAAATCCATGTTTCACCGTTAGTGTCGAAGGATAACACTATTTGAGAATAGTATAGGAGTCCTAGAACAAGTCCTATTTATATTCCCTAGTGATGTACGATTCGCGTATCCAATCGTAACGGATTAAAATGTTACATGAATCAATCACATTAGTTGATTTTGTAACGGGTTTTCATGTGTTTTTAGATGTTAAGTGCAATGAAATATGTTACGCCTACTTTGTGGTATGTTAATCAGGATTTTTAATCAAGTCTTAGTTGTTAATTATTATGTTTGACACTTGCTATCGGTTCAGTGGAATTCAATGCATTACCTATATGTTTAGTTGCTACGGAATTGGCTAATGGATTGGTAAGTTAGAGGAATAATACATTGATGTACATTATCGTACATCTGAAAATCCCGATGCCAGCCTGGGATCCAACTTTTCTAAAACTGATATAATATAGATATAGATAGATCTCAATATTTATATACTTACCGAAAAATTACTCGTTTTGTGTGTACTATAATTCGATCATCAGCTACTAAGAAGTTGAAAGTCAACCTTATGCCTGTCAGATTTATCAAGGTTTGATTGTAAACTAAAACAGATGCAGAAAAATAATAAACAACTTCATCTAAAGCCAACTTTATACCAAAAGGTCAGTGATTAGAATTATTCATAAGGTCCATTTCATATTGCACTCGCCTGTATGTAAATGTATTGTATCATTTCTATAAAATTTATTCTAACTCCAAAACTCGTGCTTTATACTTCACTAGCGACCCGCCCCGGCTTCGCACGGGTGCAATGCTGATACTAAATATACTACAGAAAAATTGTGAACGTTGTATAGGTATAAAAATATAGCGGCCCGCTCCGGCATCGCACGGGTATAAAATACATAGCCGGGCGGCCGCAAACGCTACGTCCCGCAATTTTTAAATCTGTAATATCTTCGAAAATATTCACTTAAATCATACGGTGTAAAGGGCCATACAGATCTATATTAAATGAACAATGTATCCATGGTATTTAATTGGTTAAGGATTAATGCTGCATTGGTTAAAATCGCTTCGAAAATTAGCCATTATTTGTCGTAAAAAGTAAATGACAAAAAAAGTTATTGTGGGTTATCCATAAGAGATAGACATATACCATCGCGGACTTTTCTGTAGACCTTTTCAATGTGTATAATACTTAGTACATTATTTTGATAAAACTCGTAGGGTTCAGCCTGCGTTTGCAATGTAAGCGGAATAAATGTAATTTTTTACGACATCACATGAGAAACCTCAAAAATAACAGTACTTCTCCACTACTTAATGGATCTTATTATACATATAAACCTTCCTCTTTAATCACTCTATCTATTAAAAAAAACCGCATCAAAATCCGTTGCGTAGTTTCAAAGATTTAAGCGTACAAAGGGACATAGGGACATAGGGACAGGGAAAGCGACGTTGTTTTATACTATGTAGTGATACAATTTTTTAAAACACCTTACACCCTGTAAACTATACAGGACAAAAAAAAAAACAACTCCATCTAACAACACTTTTATTTCAACATTCATTAGCTTTATAATAATCCAGTCTGTAGGTATTTATGCTCTACAAAAGGTGGCGTAGAAAATGTTTTGAAACGATATTGTTTAGGTATGTAAGGTTAATCAAAATCCAAGTTTTCGACCTTGACGGACCCAGGCGCTAGCCGCCATCTTGAATTAAAGGTGCTAAAATTAGGTATATTTTAAATAACTTCTCAATTGTTTACTAAATCACAAAAGTGTCTATGAGGGGTTCAAAGAAGACAAAATTACCTACAGTTTTTTCATAAATGATTATTCTGTAAGTCTTAAAGGTAAAAAGTTACAAGCGACGGAAATAATAATATTTACAGAAATCATATAATTTTAATTTTGTTTAAAAATTGTACAGCTATCATTTTTTAATTCTCTTTGATGGCCCGGGCTGGTTAATGGTGGCTTCTTCATTATCGTCGCTGAAATTTTCTGTTTCATTGTCTGTATTTTTAGTTTCCAACCATGAAATTTCGTCATCATGACCAGAAGAAATCGAAGACGCTGGAGCACGCTTTCTAGTAACTTTTTACGGAGGGGACATGGATAAGGAATCCTTAGAAGATATCCGATATGAACGATTCATAAAGTTATCAATAAAAAGTAAATTTAATCGACGAAATTTCATGGTTGGAAACTAAAAATACAGACAATGAAACAGAAAATTTCAGCGACGATAATGAAGTCATGAAGAAGCCACCATTAACCAGCCCGGGCCATCAAAAAAAATAAAAAAAGATTGCTGCACAATTTTTAAACAAAATTAAAATTATATGATTTCTGTAAATATTATTATTTCCGTCGCTTGTAACTTTTTACCTTTAAGACTTACAGAATAATCATGTATGAAAAAACTGTAGGTAATTTTGTCTTCTTTGAACCCCTCATAGACACTTTTGTGATTTAGTAAACAATTGAGAAGTTATTTAAAATATACCTAATTTTAGCACCTTTAATTCAAGATGGCGGCTAGCGCCTGGGTCCGTCAAGGTCGAAAACTTGGATTTTTATTAACCTTTCATACCTAAACAATATTGTTTCAAAACATTTTCTACGCCACCTTTTGTAGAGCAGAGGCTTTTACATTTCCCCACAGACTGGACTATAACGACTCATTAGGATAATTCACAAGCTCCCTCATGTACAATATGCAACTCTATTCCCTGGTTAAAAGCGTCGCATTTCATATTGCACTCGCCGTCATATGTTTTTTGGTTGTTGGCGCATACGAGTGCTTCTGGCGGGCAAGCGCAGGGCACCCTCTCGGAGTGAGTGAGTGCAGCGGTTGTTAGGAGGACTGTGAAAATCAAATCAAATCAAATTTTAATTCAAATGGACGGAAATCGTGTTTATTATTTTACTAACATGTTTTGATAAAATGTGGCTTAGAAAATTAGTGCAGCAAACCAGGCTTTAAGATGGTCGTATCAGTTTGTTAAGATAACAAACTGGCGTGTTAAATTAAACAAATAATAATTAGAACTTGTTGCGAAAGGAACTTATAATAGACTATCTTTCCGCCCGCGCCTTCGCCCGCTTTGTCTAAAACCTAATAAATTATATACTAAAACCTTCCTCTTGAATCACTCTATCTATTACAAAAAACCGCATCAAAATCCGTTACGTAGTTTTAAAGATTTAAGCATACATAGAGACTTAGGGACAGAAAAAGCGAGCGAGCTTTTTTATACTATGTAGTGATGATACAAGGGTAGCACTTCACATTATAACAATGTCACAAATTTGACACAGTAAGTATATTATTTTCTAGGAGATTAGTCCCAACCCGAAAATGCACACGCAGTCACGGTTAAAAGTGTGTTCATAAATTCTTCTACTCACCAATAAAAAACAAAAACTTCATATTGTACATTTTCCTTGTTAACTCCAAACAAAATATGATCGGTACGACACAATACAAGTTTATATATTTGCAGGTAATATGGCTAATCCAAACTAATATTATAAATGCGAAAGTATCTCTGTCTGTCCGTCTGTTTCTCCTTCAAGACTAAACCACTGAATCGTATTCCATGGAATTTGGTACACAGCTAGTTGATACGATAGGTTTTTATCGCGGAAATTCTATGGAAACGGTAACTATGTTTCACTTCAAGAAAAGGTTATTACAGAATGGATTAACGTACAAAGTCGAGGGTATAAACTAGTCATACCTACATACAATATATGTACATCAATCCCATAATAGTTAATGTCACGTTAATTATATGAATTGTTTAACCAATAATTGGCTATTACTTTTATGTTTTAACTAATTGGTAATTCTGCATTTTCTTTGAACTTATGTAATGTTTTTAAAGAAACCAAGATTAAAATTGCTCATTGTTTGTCTGATTTGTGATATTTAATTGTTTATTTTTTCAATGTATTTAAAGAAGATAAGTGTAGCTTATTTTCATTAACATAATATTTTGAATGTGCATAATACCTATGGGTTCCTTCCTAATAGTGAGGTAGGCACGTTTTCCTAAAAGGTTTTCGATACATTCAACATTAAAAAAAAAAAAACATGTTTTGCCATAGTTTATGGCACAGTATTCCTGGATAGATGCACTACCTTATATTAAAAACTTAATTTAATGGGGCATAAAACTATGCATGCAGTTTTTAGATAAATTCCTAATACAATGACTGATTACACAGAGTATTTATTTCAAGTAAATAAATAAATCAAAGCAGGGATAAATTAAACGGTCAGTAATTTTTTATAGCTTTATTTATTCGACAGGATGTTCATTATTTTCGACCAGAAACGTGGTTTGTGATATTACTCCATACGTTTTTTCAGTCGAAAATTCATAAAGCACCTATTCTTTACACGGTCCGTCGTATAATTTCGTCAAGTAAATGTTTTTCAGACTTGCATCGCACCTCATATTACACTCGCCATAGTAAGTCCGGTGGTTGCTCGCGCACACAGGCTCGCCGGGCGCACACATGCAAACGAATCCGGGAGGGTGTCGGTGAGAATGGATCGTTGAGACGAGAGCCAGCAAAGCCACTGAAATAAAAATATACCCTGTATAAGACAGCTTGATCATTTTAACAGATGTAATTTTTTCTGACATTATAATGTGTCTATTTGAAGATTTTAGTTAGTTCGATCCCCGGTCGAAGCAAGTGAATTTTCGAAAATCTTTGAATGCAGTTCTATTTCTGTTTAAAAATAAAGGAATTTTTCCATTCAGCTAAATTTGCTATTTCAACTTTCAAGTAGGTACATTCCCTCCAGGGCTCATCGATAATTTCCACACTGTATATTGTTAATATCTACCTTTCGCATTTGTTTAAAATATAATTATTAAATACCAACACCTACATATTTTATGTAATAAGTAATTTTGTAATTATTATCAAGATTGAATTGTACTTAGTACTTACTGAATAGAAGGAACGTCTTCATCTTGACTTCAAAAGTTAAAAGTAACGATGCATTTGATGTTTTATATTTGCGGTATTTCGCTAATTATTTTTAATCAGTAATTATTATTAATTTATGCGGTGTAAAAATTAATTTGATAAATTAACGTTACCACCTCAATTATAGTTATTAAGAAAAATAATGAGTGAAATGCGCATATATAAAACATCACATGCATCATTATTTTCATTATTTGCGGTTCAAGATGAAGAGGTTTATTTTATGTAGTAAGTAATATTCAATTTTAATGTTATGGAAAACTGTAGCAGCTGAACGGGTAATTTAATGAAATTTTGCACAGTCCTCTTTTTTTATGGAATGGCATATGATTAGAGTAAAATAATAAGTATTTGAAGTAGATGAAACGTTTAAAATTACCATATTTTTACTAGCTGAAGCCGGCAGTTTCATTCGCGTACTTCCCAGGTATGAAATATCCTAAAATTGGTACAGTTCCGATCAGAACTTTGGCGAGAAAGAGTTACAAATGTACTTCAAGAAAGCAATGTAGAATTGTGGTAATTAACAAATTAATTTAACAAACTGCCATATAACTTGTTTAAATTGAGTAGGTATCATAATGTCTTCAAGAGAAAAGTGAACGCGTTACCTTCCAGGGAAGCCTTCCATATTAGGGTACATCTAAGCTTACCATTAGGCGACATCGTTGTTCAGCGCTTCCCTATCGGCATCAAAAAGCCATGTCCATGTCCAACTAAAATTCTCAAGTCTCAAGCTTTCTTGCATTGCAGTGGCCTTGATGGCGCTGCGCCGCGCTAGTCTCAACGATCTACGCACGCTTACCCAATCCTGTATACAAATGTAGGTGTGACCGTGTGCACCTGGAGAGCCCGTGTGTGCGAGCAACAACACGTACGCCGGAGAGTGTAATATAAAGTGCGACGCTATTAAAACTGGTGTGAGATTACACCGATTGTATGATGGACCTTGTTGCACTGTCGTATAATGTTTACCACAAAGGTTCACCTGTACAGATATTCCTGCGTAGGTAATGGAACGTGTGAAGGAATAGACATGTGCAGTTTTGTAAGCCAGTTTATCTAAGTTGATCTGCGCATGCATGCCTGTACGGTAAATCTTTCCAGTAGTCCGTAGCGTATATGGTTTACATTATAGTAAAAAAAAATATATAATAAAACCCTTTATTGACATAATAATGTACAGGTAGTTATATCGGGGCCACCCGCAGTACATGCGAGCGATGTCATATTTGTTAACGCAGCAAACTATGGCCACCCTGCATCGCCTTAATGCATACGTATTGTATTTCTTCAAACGCTGCATTTTTGTTTAGAGATAAGTTTATTAGTTTAAGTATTATTTTAATTCATTCTGAATGTAGAAAGCACTAATTAAAGACGTGTAAATTAAATCTTGTGTTTTTAAAAATCGTCCTTCGGTCCGTCGAAATTTGAGTGGCGCAGCCGGTAGGATACTCGATAATATCCTGCTGCCGAGCTATCAGTAAAGCCATAATTAAGGATCTGTGATAGTGCGGGGCAGACGAGTATCCTCGAACAAAAAAATAACTCCCGCGACGCGTACGCGTAAAAAACTGAATCGCTGCAGTGAAACGCGTACGGAGACTTCAAGGACGAGCATTCAGAATCATAAGTGAAGGACATGGGAGCGAGCAGACTGTGAGTAGACCTCTTCACTCCTGTTTTTCATAGTCCCTGTTTTTCACGAAATCCCCGACCCAAAATAGTCGGCCTAATCATTACGTTTATTTGATTTTGTTCATTACAATTATCGCGATAAGTCGTAATTTTTAGTGTTTAATTTTAATTGTTAGTTATTAGTTAGTGATTTTAAGTGTTAGGTACTTTCATTAATTTCGTGTTTTAATCGATAAAACTACGCAAAATGGAAGAGATTAAACTCATTCCTAGAGAAATACTATGTATCATTCCCAAATTTGATGGGGATGAAAAACTGTTAAACCTATTTATCAATAAAAGTGAATATATTATAAGGTCATTCCAAGATGCGAGTAATAACGCACAAAACTTATATGTATACCATGCCATAACGAGCAGGCTTATCGGTAAGGCAGCTTCACTGCTTAGTGATTACCAAAATATAACTTCATGGACTGAATTGAAAGAAATACTTACCCAACATTTCGGAGACCCGCGATCGGAAGAGTGTATAGCATTAGAGTTAGAAGGGTTAAAAATAAAACAAGGTGAAAGTTACATACAGTTTTGCCACAGAATACAAAACGTAAAAAGTTCCCTATTTTCAAAGGTGAACCGCTTCACGGACGAAGGGGTCAAAGCCGCGAAAATGATCATATACAATAATACTGCGTTAAATGTTTTTCTGTACAACCTCCCGGAGGACATGATCCGGATTGTTAGATTAAGGGGTTGTAAAAACTTAGAAAATGCACTTAGCGTAGTTACGGAAGAAGTAAATTTTATACAACAATATAATGCAAAGACTAGTAAGCCAAAACCTATAACCCAAAACACTTTTCAAAATTCATTCAAACCTAATTTTATTACAATGCCTTTAAATCAAAACTTTAAATACGGTAGCCCTCAACAACCAATTGGTTATCGACCAAATTTAATGCAACCACCTCGACCAAATTTTATTCAACAGTTAAGGCAAACACCACAAGCCCAAGGCTATAAATTTGGCACACAATCTAATAATAACCACCAATTGCGACCTTTTCAAAATACCGGTTATAAATTTGGAATCCCAAATCAACAAACAGCCCAACCTCGTTTTAAATTTGGCATACAACATGCCCAGGCACCGAACCCCGGCTTAAATAGCGATGTATCAATGCGTACGGCACCTATGAGGCAAAACGTAACTCATAACATATATTACTGCGATGAACCAAATTATGAAAATTACGATAACTCACCCTTAGATTATAAAGAAGACGCCGTGAACGAGTTATACGAGTATACCGATCCGGAAGTAACTGAAAGCAATTCTAATGACAAGAACGAAAATGTTCCGTTACCTGCCTCCGAAGACAGTGAAATAATAAATTTAAATTATTGTAACAGCATCTTAAAATTACCGCATATTATAGTTCCCGAAATAAAAGCAAAGTTTCTCATAGATACAGGAAGCAGTCGTTCCTTTATAAGTCCAGCCAAAGTAGAAGAATATTTTAGAGACCGTAAACAGTATGAACAATTTACAGTTGTTAGTACCCATGCGCAAAGCACTCATGATGAGGTTATAGTTATTCCGTTATTAAAAACTTTTAGAAGCACACTACCCCACAAATTTTATGTATACAATGTAGACAGTAGGTATGACGGATTAATTGGATCTGATTTACTTAAGAAATTAGATGCAAATATCAATATGAAGCACCAAATTTTAGAAACACGTAACGCCAAAATACCGATTATATATAATCCTCCGTTAGAAATCACCTTAGAGCCTCGATCAGAAACTAGAGTATTAATTCCAACTAACCTACAGAACGGTGACGCTATATTAGATTTTCAGACTTTTCGCGAAAGCGTTCGTATGCCAACAGCAATAGTTAAGTGTGAAAACTTTTTTGCACATACTGTTATTCAAAATTATTCCGATGAAAGTTTTAAAATTTCCATTACCGAGCCGTTTCAAGTTACGTTGCTCGAAGATGACTGTATAGTTAACGCATGTGATATAAACAACTGCGAAATGGACGATGCTTTAAAAGAGAATCTATCAAAATTACGGCTAGAACACACCAATAAAGAAGAACGCGAACTTATTAGTAAACTCTGTTATGAATATCGTGATATATTCTATTGCGACAAGATCCCTCTTTCATTTACTAACCAAGTGAAACATGATATACGCACGATCAATGAAAATCCGATTTATATTCGTCCGTATCGACACCCGTTTGCCCAAAATCAGGAAATTCAGAATCAAGTAGATAAATTATTAAATGATAACGTTATACAGGAGTCTCACTCGCCTTGGAGTGCTCCAGTACACTTAGTTCCTAAAAATATAGATGCATCAGGTGAACGTAAATTTAGGATGGTAATTGACTACCGTCGTTTAAACGAAATTACAATTGACGATAAATATCCTCTGCCAAATATTACAGATTTATTCGATAAGTTAGGCAAATCTACGTATTTCAGTACCATTGACCTTGCATCTGGCTATCATCAGATAGAGGTAAATCCTTCGGATATACCTAAAACAGCATTCACCACGCAATCCGGACATTACGAATTTAAACGCATGCCGTTTGGCCTCAAAACAGCACCGGCTACGTTCCAAAGGGCCATGGATAACGTGCTACGCGGCTTACAGGGTATTCACTGCTTAGTTTACCTCGATGACATAATTGTGTACTCGTCAAGTCTCCAAGAACATATTTCTAAATTACGCAAAATATTTGATAGACTCAGAAACACGAACCTTAAAGTTACTTTAGATAAGTGTGAATTTTTACGCAAAGAAGTCTTATATTTAGGCCACACCATAACTAAAGACGGCCTTAAGCCTAACAACGATAAAATTGAAGCAGTACTTAAATTCCCATTACCGCAAACCAGCACGGAAATTAAAAGTTTCCTCGGACTTGTCGGATATTATAGAAAGTTTATAAAAGATTTCGCGAAAATCACCCAACCAATGACGTCATGTCTGAAAAAGAAAAATAAGATTAATATTAACAATAGTGAATATATCAATGCATTTGAACGTTGTAAAGAATTACTTACCAATGCTCCGCTTTTACAGTTTCCTGATTTCGATAAACCTTTTATACTTACCACTGACGCTTCTAACTTTGCAATTGGTGCGGTACTATCACAAGGTTCAGTCGGTAGTGACAAACCAGTTGCATACGCTAGCAGAACATTAAATGAGGCAGAGACTCGATATAGTACTATCGAAAAAGAAATGTTAGCAATAGTCTGGGCTGTAAAGCACTTTAGGCCTTATTTGTACGGAAAAAGATTTACAATTTACACCGATCATCGACCTTTAGCTTGGATTAAATCAATAGATGAACCAAATAGTAAAATTACACGTTGGAAATTACGTTTATCCGAATTTGATTTTGACGTTATATATAAAAACGGAAAGCAAAATAGTAACGCGGATGCCTTGTCTCGAATTAAGGTTAATGCATTGACTGAAAATGACGATGTGTCAATGAAAGTTAATGTAGACGAGAAGGAGCGAAACCTTTGAAGGTTTCGCTCCAGTTCCAACACTTAACCGATGTAATAGATGAAATAGTAAAAGTTAGTAACGATCAGGCTGAAACATGTGACAGACCCCTGACGCCGATTACAATTTCGTCTAATTCGGACCAAACAGCGCCAATCACTAAAAATAATCGCCCGAGATCCCCATATTCGATTCCGTCGCCTGATAGTAGTACAATAACCGCGGAAAGCAGCACCTTGACCGCGTCTAGTAATAATAGCGAAAATACAGATACGGTTCACTCAGCTCGCGATCTTGATACGGAAGGCATACTTATTCTAGATGAAGCTGTAGATACAAAACCTAATCAGATACTCGTTTATACCTGGAATAGAAATAAAACAACAGTAAAAGACTTATCAAGACCATTACAAAAGGTACTAGAGGTTCACTTACCTGAAGACAATCCCGATCTCGTAAAGCAATTTCTCTTAAGTTACATCAGACCAAAATTGAAATATTTCTTTTATTTCGAAAGCCCAATACATAGAAAAGAATTTTCAAAAATGGCTACCACACTTTTCAAAAAGGGTTCAGTAAAGTTGTATGAGTGTAAGAGGCGAGTTGTTTATGTAGATGATGAAACCGAACAGCGCGAAATTATTCTGAAATATCATATCGGTAAAACAAGTCATAGGGGTATCAAGGAAACACTAGCACACATAAAACGGGTATATTTCTGGAATAAAATGGATCAAACAATAGCGAGCGTTTTAAATGGATGTGATGTATGCAAGAAAATGAAGTATGACCGAAAACCATTAAAACCAGAGTTACAACTTTCTCAAACACAAACTAGACCTTTTCAGGAAATATTTATCGATTCATTTACAATAGACGGTAAAGCTTATCTTACGATTATAGACGCATTTAGTAAATTAGGCCAGGCCATAGAAATCCATAACCGATCTACAAACGAAGTTATCAGAGCTTTGATTAAATATTTTTCTTTATATGGTATTCCCAATAGAATTAGTTCAGACCCCGGCACTGAGTTTAATAATGTATTAATGAAAGAAATGCTCTCGTATTACAAAATCGATCTTCATATTGGCACTCCGCACAATCCAAATTCCATGGGTTTAATAGAAAGATTCCACTCTACAATAATAGAAATTTACAGGATAGCTAAATATGAACGTAAGATAACTGATGCTGCATCTGTCATGACATACGCGATTATGTCATATAATCATTCAATACATTCTACCACCGGTTTAACTCCCTTTGAAGTCGTCTTTGGACATACAGAGGCTAATAATGCTTTTTCTGTAGATTTTAATAAACAATTAACCCAACAATTTGTAAAAGATCACCACAAACGTACTAAATTTTTATACAAATACCTTACAGACAAAATTATTCATAAGAAGCAGGTTATTAAGGATAAGCATGGTGGTGAAAATGATTTTAACATAGACATAGGAGATT
The DNA here is from genome assembly GCF_061535395.1 of Colias eurytheme. Classification (NCBI taxonomy): domain Eukaryota; kingdom Metazoa; phylum Arthropoda; class Insecta; order Lepidoptera; family Pieridae; genus Colias; species Colias eurytheme. Next base: position 4,435,085 of record NC_143001.1, read on the forward strand.
CGGTTTACATTAAAGGAGTTAACACGAGGCGTGCTAAAGATAAGCCTAGGTATCAGAAAGCGATAGTCACGGGACCAATCCATAGAAATGTTGTGCCAGTAACGACACACAATCGTGAGACTAAAGTTCCAATTAAAGACATTAAGCGTCCTCCGCAGGTTACTGCTTCTGACGATCCATGTGATCCAAAACCAGGGCCTTCAACTGCACCAGATTAAACGGAATCCCGGAATAACATATTCTGCATTTTTACATAATTTTATGTCTATTTACGTTAGATTAAGTGAAATTGAAACTGCTGTAGCTTTTAGTAAAATTAAACTTTCACACCAATCCGTTGTAGATACGAAGGAATTATTGCTTTTATTAAAAAATATTGAAATTAGCGCTAAGTTACCATTTCCAGTAAATTTAGATAATGTTCTTAAAATCGAACAATTAATAGAAGTACAAATTTATGTAAAACAAAGTCAAATAAAATTCGTAATGACTATTCCATTAATTACTGATGATATTTACTCATATTTTAAAATAATACCTTTACCTATATTTAACAAAGAAAAAGGTCAGACTTCCCTTATCCTTCCCAAATACCCATATGTCCTTGTGAAGGGGTTGAAAACGATGCCACTTTCACAACCATGCAAAGAAATTGATGAAGACCGGTTCCTATGCCCGGAAATACTGACATCAACATTATATAAAGATGATTGTTTAACCGATCTTCTGCGGCTATCCACAAATGTTTCCAGTTGTCAGCAGATTCCCATTTCCATAGATGACGTGAAAATCGACAATGTTCTACCAAATAGATGGATACTTTACGTAAATGTGGAAACAGTACTTACTAAGGTCTGTGAAAATGAGGTAACCCAAGAATTTCTTCGTGGTACTTATTTATTGGCGTTAGACGAGATTGGCTGCTACGTGAAAATCGGAGATATAACACTAAAGAAATATGAAACGAATGGAAATGATATTATATACCCAAGTTTACCAAAAATTATATTACCAAATTTGATGAACTCCCAGACCGACAGGAAGCCTGTTAACCTGAAGGGTGCAAATTTAACTGACATAAATATGCTCAGGTATTTAATTGAAAATAGTGAAAATAGTGAAAACCAGTTTAATAGTACAGTGAATAGTGCCGTCGGAGTGATTAACATTATAACTTTTGTATTAATCGTAATTATAATTGTAATCGTCATAGTTATTAAGTCTAAATTAAGAAAAATATGTATTCAAGAAAACCCTTCAGATTTTCTTGAAACTGAGGATGGAGGAGTTATATCGGGGCCACCCGCAGTACATGCGAGCGATGTCATATTTGTTAACGCAGCAAACTATGGCCACCCTGCATCGCCTTAATGCATACGTATTGTATTTCTTCAAACGCTGCATTTTTGTTTAGAGATAAGTTTATTAGTTTAAGTATTATTTTAATTCATTCTGAATGTAGAAAGCACTAATTAAAGACGTGTAAATTAAATCTTGTGTTTTTAAAAATCGTCCTTCGGTCCGTCGAAATTTGAGTAGGTAAAATAATAAAAAGTAAACAGTAAATAAATAAAGATCCCTTCGGTTCTAAATAAAAGGAGGAATAAATTAAACGCTAATTCACATATTATGTATGATTTTATTTATTCAACAGTACATTTATTAATTTCGATCAGAAATATTAATTATCATTTTTATTGGTGACCAAATAAAATATGAAATTGAATTGAATTGAAACATATGTTTTGTTGGACAAATATAATAAAGCGAAACGGATGTATTCATACATTTAAAACAGCTACCTTAAACAAAGTTTCTTTACTTCTTCAATGCCTATGTCTTGCACGGACCATCATACAATTTGAACAAATACCCTCCAGTTCGTTTCGAATCGCAGTTCATGCTACACTCGCTGTCGTATGTCTTGAAGTTGCTCGCACATAACGGCTGGCCAGGCACACATTCACAGTTTTGTTCGGGTATAAAAGACCCGGTTGCGACTAGAGCAAATATGGCCACTGAAATGCAAGAAAAAAGCTCGAGATTAGGGAGATTTTTTTGGAATGTTTTACATAAAAATGGGTCAACAGAAGATACATAAAACCTGAACAAAAAAATCCTATAGTTTGTGCTGTAAGTGGTCCTATAGTAGGTTGATATAGAAAATAGCCTGGATAGTACAAGCTACTTTCTACTTTAGTGTAACTTCGGACTCCAACTAATGTGATTTTTTAAAACAATGTTAAACATGCTGATTTCTTAAGTTTAAAATTAATTATTTCAATATATTTAATATGTTTTAAGTAGGGAAAAGTTGTAATATTATTATTTAGAAGGTTACTTACGCAATAAAATGAACGTCTTCATCTTGAACGGTAAAAGTTAAAATAATGATGGATGGTATGGTTTTATATTTTCCTAAAGTAGCTTATTATATTAAACAATACCTATAACTAATGAAAGAGGTAACGCTAATTACTTAAGTAGTGTTTTTTAACCTGTAGTGGAAAATATGCATATTCTAAATAGACCTACCTACGTCTGAAATCTTAAAGGTATTTCACTAAATCTTACCATCTTTATATCTTCGGGTAAAATATTGCGATAAATTCAAATTATTAAATATATGATGTGGAAATATATTATATGAATAATAAATAATCACTTGAACTTGAAAAAACACAACCACACAATGACAATATACATTTATTTCTAACAGAACTTTCAACTATCCCATTCATCGTAATTCTAAAGCAACTTCAAATCCATCAACAGCTTTCATCATAATATCGAACTTCACTCGTATCTTTGGCACAGGATTGTTCTCTGGTTCGCCAATCACACGGTAACGTCGCAAGATAGTCGATAAAGCTGTCTTCATAGACATCATTGCGTATTGGTATCCTGGAAAAAGTGGAACTAGAATTGAACATTATAGTCTTATAGACATTATAGGCTCTCAAATATACTCTGAACGTAATGTAAAATTAGGGTCTATATGACTGCCGGTAGGCATGTTGTTATGTTTTCAAATAAGATACTATTGAATTATTCACTGACTGGTTAAGTTTGATCCTCTGTTTGTCTTTTATTTCTCAATTCATTCTGTCTGTTGCGTGATATAGTAATAGTTATATAAAACATTGTATAATTAGGAAAAAAATGTCGATATCTGTGATATTTATTCTAACTTCAGAGCCAGTAATAATGATTTCATGGCTATATACTTGAAATATATTATACGTACTTTATACAATATTTAAAAAGTGGTAATAGTTAACTCACCAAGGCAATTCCTTGGTCCATAACTAAACGGTATGTAAGCGCAAGGATGCATTCCTTTTGTCCGTTCTGGTAAGAACCTATCAGGATCAAAGGTTTCGGCATCAGAACCCCATACATTGGGGTTTCTATGGAGACCATACATGCTCACTGTTACTCCCGCTCTTTTGGGTATTGTAATGTTTTTATCTGCAAAAGGTAATGTGGTTTGTTTGTGGTATTTATTTGAGTATGGCTATATATTCTGACTGAGAGGTTTATCTTATTTGAATAGTTTTCAGGGTCTAAAGGCTAAAAATGTAAGAATAGCAGAATCATTCACGTTTATTGATGCTCTATAATGCAAACGAGATGTTTCTTTTAATCTAAAAAAAAACATTTACATAGAATCATTTACGATTCAAAAGAGGTCCTGATCTTTTTCGATGTTTATAAATTGTTATGCTCAGACACAGCGGCCCACAAAGTAGAAAATACCATAACGTTTATCATACAATAATTGTAAGAGTTTGTCTTTTACTCACTTAATGGAAAGTCTTCAGTCGCGGTTCTTATGATGAAAGGCACTGGTGGGAATAATCGTATCGTCTCCTTTATAACTCTCTCCAAGTATTGTAGCTTTGGTAGATCATCCTTTTCCAATAAGCGATCCGAGTCTCCAAAGATTGAGTAGATTCTAATGTGTAAGAGATTTTTGTTTTTTTTTTCAATTAATATTTTACTGTTTTTAGTAAAATTATTGTTAAGCTAAGAAAACAAATATTATCAGTATTGTTTTAAGATTAAGAAGAATACGAAGATTCATAGATTAAGTAATTACGAAGGAGGATAATTAGCTTAGAATAAACAGAATTTAAAATAAATCTGTATGAATTAACAGTAGAACAAATGTACATACTCTTCGTATACTCTCTGTTGTATCTCTGGATATTTTGCAAGAATTTTAAGCGTGAAACAGATGGAGACAGCTGATGTGTCGGTAGCTGCGACAATAAATGTCAATACTTCTTCACGTAGTTCAGTATTGCTATAACAGTCACCAGCTCCATGATTTATTAGGATATCAAGGAAAGTAATTTCCCTGTTTTGGAGTTGATCTAAAATTTAAAATATGTACATATTTCAGACTGATCTTCTTATTCTTCAATGATGTTAATATTCTTCAATGAGGTTAAATAGTAAAGAATGGTACCTAGTATTTGGTTGTCGTTTTCTGGGCATTTTTGTAGAGCTTTCCTCTTTTCTATTACCTTAAAATTTAAATAATTTGGTATGAAAATAAGATTTGTGGTTAAATTTAAGGAAGAATTTGAATGAATATAAGAATGTGATAAAATTTAAGTATTTAAAGATCCTCTAATACCTCATCAGTAAAGTCGTGTATGATTTTGATGGCTTGCATCAGTTTTTCATACTGTGGAAACAATTTGTACAACCAATCGGGTTGGAGCCAGGGTTGGAACATTCGCTCGCAGCAGTATCGTATCGCTTCATTGGTTGCTGTTAGAAAGGTGTTGCTGTGGTCTTCTTGAGAATTTAATGGCACGCCCATACCTGTTTCTGTAAAGAGTACGAAAGATGATAAGATGTATAAGAGATGATAACAACGATTTTTATCGGCTAGCGAACGTCTTCTTGTGGACGTTTGGAAAAAGTTAATTTTGTCGTTATTAAATGAACGCGCTAGTCATTCAATAAAATAGCAGATTCAAACAGATGACGACGACATATAAATTTTCAATTGCAAGGTTTTGAAATTGAAATGTTATTACCAAGTTTATTTAGAAAGTGAAATCGTATAAGCGTTTGTTGCTACATTTTATAAGTAAGCTTATTGTGATTTATAGGCTATCCGATAACACAGAAAATATATCCTATGATTTATTCTACGTTTGAACACCTCAGCTCTTGCCTTCAGTAAACTGTCTATTTTTATAGGGTCTACTTCAAGTCTGCAGCAGTTACTTATTGTATATTTTTGCAACAATTTCTGTTTAAGTCTTAATGAAATATTCAATAGTATACCCATCACAGAATCCAAATTATACGCATTAATTTGTAGCCATATCTTAAATTTTCCAGCGCCTGCCCTCGGCTTTAGTAAATTCGCTAATTTGTTACTTTGCCGTGCAAATATGTTTACAAAGTTTGCGATGACCTTTGGACTGAAAGCTGGTATTGCTATTTTACGACGAGGTCTCCAAACGGCAACTGAAAACGAAATATTTACAGTAAATACTCATAGATAATCATGGGCTTAATAAAACTATAGAGGGCCTTATAATTTCTGTTTATTGTGACTTTAATATTAAATGTTATGTAGTGAAACATACGTAAGCTTTATTTTAGTAAAACTAAATAAAATTATCATAGCATTTATCAATTCTATAAGAATTTAGTTGCGCGGTTGGAACAGTGAGAGGAATAATAAATATGGGTCAAACATTCATTATGTTATTTGACTTACCAGGTGCAAAAATCATAGCATTGCCAATTACTGGTTTTGTGAAGCGAACCAAATTGTCCTTCTCTAACATATTCTTTAATACTGCTTCTGCGTATGTTGGTTCTGTAATCACTGAAATATGATGAAACATGAAAGTAGGTATAACCATCATCTTATGTCCTGATGATGAAATTCGCTTTTACCCACGTTATTTTGAAACGTAGAGAGTCAACCGATGTATATTATACCAACTTAATACGTACGTAATAAATTGGTCGAAATAGTTATCTTAGATATTTCTTTACAAGTTCATTTTCTTCCAAATGCAATGTACTTATATTCTCTTAAACCTCATTAATAGAAACTCACTGTAATAATTATTTATGAAAGGTCCAAGCGACGACTGAAGTACTCCACCTCGTTTGGTTGTTACTCGACTATAATGTATCAGTTTCTTCATAATCACTACGAAATCATTTTAAGCCTTAATCATCACTATTTACTATTTAACTTCACTAAGCAATTAAGATACGTACGTTCAGGACTTATCAAGAAATACAAAGAACTTCCAAAGTATGGAATGTCGTCATTACTACGTTTTTCTTTCTTTACTATTGTATTTTTTTGTCTATTTTTGTTTATGTAAATGCATACAAATAAAATTATCAATAAAATATAGAATATCACGGACATTATAGAAAAAACTACTGTCTCTGTATAATTATAAATTTATAATGAAATCTCCTACAATGTTACTTCTCATATATTTATGGCCTGGTAATAAAAGGACCATGTGTATGTTACTGCTAAATAGTCAATGCAGTAATTTTATAATCCATCCGATCACGCGAGATTGTATATTGTCAGATAGAAGGCTTGTGTCCTCCGTCCGCAAAATTTTCTTAAAAAAGGTAGGGCATAGAAATAAAACAGATTTCCCAAATTCACTGCCACTCAAATTTGTCGCCATAAGTTCTGTCTGCAATGATACTTTATAACAAAATAAAGGCAAACTATTACTTTAGCTTATTATCTATAAATTAAAGATTAGTTTAGGTACTTAAACGAGTATACTAGGTATAATTTATAATTTCCTAATTTCACGAGTAAATGTAGCTTTGAGAGTAAATAAACGTATTCCCTGATATATAATAAGTTATAGCATTTTCCACTTATTGACTGGTATCTGGAGATAATATTGTATGAGTAATAATTAATATATTAATAATAATATTGTAGGTATGTGTTAAGTATATTACTCTTGTTTATTAAATATTTAACACGCAAACGTTGTTGTAATAGATTAATGTTTTATAGCCATTCCGGTAATTGATTTTACGTTTTATGAATAAAAAATTCAATTAAACACACCATTACTTGCATTTTTATTACTGTTTACTGGTTAGAAATGTTAATAACTTGATAATAGAAGTGAAGTTCTTAACTCTTTCTCTTTTCGGATTAAAATCATAATATATGTACCTATCTATCACTTTCTCTCTTCGCGTCGTTTTCAAATGGCGTCCGCGTCGTCAGACAAACACTCGCAGTTATGTATTGTGCCGAGATTTTACGAATTTCTGATTAAAATATAATTTATGAGCACCGTTATAGTGCCATAACCATTCTCTGTAAAATTAATCATCAATAAAAGATAAGAAATGTTTTGATAGTTTATTTACCACCCAACGTAACCACCAACACTAATCTATACACTTCCCTTCATGTACAACATAAAGGTGTCTATCCAGTAACAGGCCAGCGCATTTCATGTTACACACACCCTTGTATGTCACGTGATTGTTCGCGCACACCTCGGGACCCTCGTCGCAGAAACACTCGACGGGCACGTCAGCGTCCACCGTGCTAAGTGCTAGCAGAACTGAAAAAATAATTATTATGGAGACAAAACCCGACTGCTAATTTATGTAGCCTATGTATACCTATGTATGTAGCCATAGTTCTAATGATTATATAAACGACATCACATTAGTCGAAATCCATCCTGCGGTTTGAGTTGTAGGGCGACAAGAAATATACTTACACTCGAAAACTCGAAAACATAGACTCGAAAAACAAAGGGGGATTACCCCTTACATATAGTTTGGAAACTTATAAAATAACGCATTAAATCTAATTTTAGTCCCAAGTATTTTTTTTAATCACTTACCACACAAACACGATATTAATCCAACCTTCATGTTGAGTATACGCAAATCTATGATTTTACTAATTGCGTTTGTTTTTATTTGCAAATACCACTATTTGTTACGTGTTATCTAATTTTAGCGTGCAATTCTTATCGAATACTATTTGTACAATTTGTGCTTTTAATAGCTTTGACTAATTTGCCTAATAACTCTGAGAATTAACTAATTTAGTTGTATAATAGCGAGTCATGCTAGACGTAAACATTTTATAATGTTTATAAAAATGTATTGCACGCCTCATAAGCGAAGCGTTGAGGTGGGTACTACTGTCACTTCGCGCAAAACATCTGATTTTTCAAACTTAAAATGTCTTTATGTATCATACATTGCACTTGTAAGATAATACATACACACACATATTAAGAAAAAACACTATTTTTAACGTTCATGATATTTTTGATGTCATTTTTGTTATTTAAACTAGTTAAAAAACAGTTTAAAAAAGTTCTGTCTTGGACGTCCGTGTGTCTGTATGTGCGGATCCTTTTTCTTGTTAACACGATAGCGACCGAAATACTTTACTAATCGAGTCTTTTTTTTTCTCTTACGCTTGAGTATGCTCAGGAATAGAACCCTTTCATTTTTCAGGGTCTGATTCGATGTGGTTTAATTGTTATTAAATAAACAAAAATAATAATTAATAAATATTTATTAAAAAAAAATTATGAGGCGTGCACTTTTGGATTTTCCAAATTATTTTGTAAAATGTGGTCAAGTTGATGTTCTAGGGAATCTAAAATAAAGTATTAAACCTACGTCCTACAGAAATAAAAGCAAGTAACATAAGATTAAACGTACATCATAATAGGAGGATTTTTTGGATTTTTCCCTAAAACGGTAACTTTACCAAAAAAAAAAGACACCTTAAACCGAAGTTTTTGATCTTAAAATTCTTTACAAAAATGGTCTTTATGATTTCATTCCAAAAAACCTCACATTTTGCTGCTTTATTTGTTGTTATGGTAACATTAACTTGACGACAAACAATACAGATCCAAAGTTAATAATTAAACGAATGTTCTGGATAATATTTCACGGTCACTGTAAATAGGCATACTATAGGTGTTTTTAAAGATTGTTTTGATTTAGCATGAGAAAAATATTGCAGTTCATAACGGACATAACATAATGATAATATGAACAAATAAGTTTATTATTGAGAAAGGTCGTATTAAATTCAGACATCTTCTCTGAAACCTATTCATTCATAAATAGGTTTCATTCTATACAAAATGCTTATATTATTTTTTTATAATTTATTAATGAAGTTTAAACAGCTATCATTGTATCTGTTCATTCATGCATGTGTGATATATGCATAATTGAATATTTTATAGATCTCTACAAAACAGTACATACCTAATATTCAAAATTCGTATATAAAAATATCACATTTAATCCAAATATCATACTTTGGTGTTGTGGTAATATTTTTACAATGTTTCAAAAATAATGCCATAATTAAAACATAAAATTTGGTTACATATACCTAGTTTATTCAAAAATAATGCCACCTCATTCCATAATAACATTAATAATTAAAACACAAGATTAGATAAGATAGTTTATTTATTGTTTACACATTGTTTGACCATCGAAAAATATAAATTAAGGTCATTAGTAAATAATAATTAATAATAATCTCTACATTTGCCCTTATGTATAACATAAAGATCTTTATCCAGTATGAGTCCAGCGCATTTCATATTGCATTCGCCCCTATAGGATACATGATTGTTCGCGCAAACGTACGGAGCGGATTTGCAATAACAGATTATGTTGATTCGTGCCACGGCGATCGATAGAAGTGCTGAAATAAATATAGTTACAATATTTAGAATTACAAGGTTCCGGAGTCAAAGGAAATTCCCATAGGATTTTTCCTAAAAAAAGTTGACTGTAATTTTTTCGTAGGGTTTGTTACCTCAAGTTTCGACTGCGTGAACGGATTTTGAAGATTTTATCTTTATTTCACAGCTGGTGTGGCCTGTGGGTCTTCGACAATTTGGACAATTCGAATACGGTCTAGTTTTTGGTTTAAATTATTAACTAACAACTAGTTTTAATTAGGGAAAAAACGTTCTAAATAAATATGGGAGTTTACTTTTTACTAAATAGTAATAAATATTAAACTGAACAAAATATTTGAATTGTTTTACAAAATAAAAAGATTAAAAAATCATCCATGAAAGGAATAAGGTAATAAAATTTATAAAATTTCAATATCTTACCACAAAAAACAAATAAGGTTTTCATGTTGAGTATGCGCATAGAAAACTATAATTTTCTTAATTGCGTTTGTTTTTATTTGCACAAATAAGTTTTTCTACGTGTATCTAATTTTAGCGTGTAATTCTTATCCAACATCATTTGTAGAGTATGTGAATTTAATAAGTTTGACTAATTTGCTCTCACTTCTTTAAATTAAACCATCAAGTGTTATTCTGGTATGCTACAATTTTAGCATTAGGTAGGTAAACTTTTTATTATCATGAAAACAATTTTTAAAATTTCATATAATTCGCGATTTTCCTAGATCTGTAAATATATAACGTGACTAGGGAATGCAATCCCGATCCCGCGGGATCCCGATCTCGCGAGATCTCGTGTAATTTTTCGGGATCAATCCCGACGCATCATATGACGAGATCCCGTTCGAGATTGACGGGATTGGGCAAACTAATATGTATGTAAATCGCTTCAAGAGGAATTTGAAGAAACTCTGCGAGCTTCTAAAAGTCATTTTGCACGTATATCCACGTCCACGAGCTTAGACAAATTAGAATCTACCATTAAAAAAGAAATGGATTTGTTTGAATGTGGAGGAACAAGGGGGCGATTTTTGCAGATTGCATATAATTGCTTCGCCATCGCCACGCTGGCTGTTGCCAACCCGCGTTGAGTCGGAGAGGGCATTCTCAGCAGCGGGGTGCATTGAAACGGACATTAGATGCCGTTTAGCAGATGAAACTATCAATACCCTTTGTTTTTTAAGGAGTCATTTTCAAAATCACTCTTTTTCCTAATTCCCTTGAAATAAGCTTATTGTTTTGATTACCTAATTTACCTACGTTAATTTCCTTACAACCTGATTATTATTTAGTTGGTAAGATTAATGAATAAAGGTTTTTATTTTCTTTCGAGTAATATGTTATTTAAGTTAACCTCACTATCACAAACAAGCAGTTATTAGCTTTTTCAGTCTGAATTCAACATTTTTTGAAGTGAAAACTTCTTTAGTGGCGTTGGGTATAAAATCTTAAACTCGCGTCAGGACACGTGGCCTGATCGAAAAAGCGTAAGACGGATTTTTGAAGTGAAAACTTCTTTAGCGGCGTTGGGTATAAAATCTTAAACTCGCGTTAGGACACGTGGCCTGATCGAAAAAGCGTAAGACGGATTTTTTTTTAGCCCTTATATTCCATGCGTAAGACGGAGACGGATACCATTCTAAAATATCAAACATGCTGAATGTTAATAATCAAGTTTTCATTTCTGCCGGCACTCCCGGAGTGCAACTCGTCTTTTTTTTAGCCCTTATAAGTATTCCATGCGTAAGACGGATACCATTCCAAAATATCAAACATGCTGAACGTTAATAATCAAGTTTTCACTTCTGCCGGCACTCCCGGAGTGCAACTCGTCTTTTTTATATGTAGAATGTTAGGATGAAAAATACCAAAAAAGAAACTATTTTGATAATTTCAAAACATTTAAATCACTATCATCACTACATAGTATAAAACAAAGTCGCTTTTTCTGTCCCTATGTCCCTTTGTATGCTTAGGTAGTCTTTTTTTTAAAATTAGACGGGATCCCGAAAATTCCGGGATCCCGCGGGATTGATATTTCTAATCCCGCGGGATCCCGAATTTGCAATCTCGAGTCGGGATTGCATTCCCTAAACGTGACAAATCGCAAATATTTTACCAATAATATCAAAACAGCAAAAGACGATGATGAGTAATAATTGTACTACATGATAGCTTTTTACCCTTTTTATCATCTTTGTCGTAAAACATCTTTTTTATAAATTTTTATAGAAAAAAAAGGATTAGGTACTCCATGTAGTGAATAACATTCATAAATCATTATGCAGGTCCTATAACATTGCTTGGCACTTCTATCGAAGTAATTTTCTTTAGATATATGATTAAAAGAACATGTTCAATAGATATACAACTGTTTATTGTTTAGTTTAATTCTTAAATCCAAGATATAAATCTGGATAATAGGGGTCGTAGTTCGGATTGTAGTTCGGGTTATAGTACGGGTTGTAGGGGTACGGATTGTAGGGATTAAAATTGTTATTGGACATGAACATCCTTATGAGATCTTCGCATGTTCCTCTGTAGATAACTTGGAGAGTGTCACTGCCAGGGCCGGAGCAATGCATGTCACATTCACTGTCGTATGTCTTTAAGTTGCTTGCGCAAACGGGAGGCGCTGGCGCACAGCCACACTCCGGTCTTACTTGTGCTTTGACGAACAGGAACGTCGCTAAAATTTAATTAGAAAGTTGTACTTTAGTCCATTGAAATGTAACATTGGGGTTGCGTGCCTCAGAGGACGAAATTTTTATTTGATGGGTGTACGGTGGCGTACTGAATAGATAACTTGGTATATCTCGAAAACCGAGGGACTTTTACGAAACATAAAATTTATTTTTCTGAACTGCCATAACTTTCTATATCTCTAGATACCAGGTTATCCCTTAATAATTACGCCACACCTCTATAATATTAACAATGGCACTTACGTACCCAACAATACTATGACCACCTTCATTTTCATACAAACTGAACAACTATGAGGGAGTCTCACTTTATATACGTTTATCGAATTTTAATTTTAAAGTAAAATTTTATTATAGTATATTGAAATTAAGGGCAGTTCGAGAAATTGATTTTTCATAGACATAAAATATATTTTATTAAAAGATATTTATATCTTCAGGCATTAGGTACGGTATATTTACGTGTTTTTCACGTGATGACATAAAAATCGATTGTAATATTATTTAATTCAACTTTAAGAAGCCGTAAATAAACTTTACTGTGAATGTGATGACAATAGTTTCATGCTCTCTGGGGAATTTCCGTTACAAATTTTTTGTTTTATTATTTTCCTAAAATTGTTCAGCCTTTTACGTTTAGAACTTGTATGTTTGCCAATTTCTTGTTATATTTTAACTTGTTAAAAAATAATTTAGATGTGTACCTTAATATTAAACATTAAGCTGCAAAAACAATGCTTGGCACTTCTATCTAAGTAATTTTCTCCATTGTTACATATTTGTGTAAATGTTACGTTACAATAACGCTATATTAATCTTTATATATAAAAATGAATCGCAAAATGTGTTGGTAAGCGCATAACTCGAGAACGGCTGAACCGAGTTCGATAATTCTTTTTTTATTATATTCCTTGAAGTACGAGGATGGTTTTAATGTAGAGAAAACGTAAACATGTACCACGGGCGAAGCCGGGGCGGACCGCTAGTATTAAATAAAATAACATCTTCAATTGCTTAAAAGAAATTGTTTATTGTTCAATTCAATTCTTAAATCCAAGATATAAATCTGGATAATAGGGGTCGTAGTTCGGGTTGTAGTTCGGGTTGTAGTTCGGGTTATAGTATGGGTTGTAGGGGTACGGATTGTAAGGATTTAAGTTGTTATTGGACATGAGCATTCTTATGAGATCTTCGCACGTTCCTCTGTAGAGAACTTGGAGAGTGCCACTGCGAGGGCCGGAGCAATGCATGTTACATTCACTGTCGTATGTCTTTAAGTTGCTTGCGCAAACTTCCTTGCCGGGAGGCGCTGGCCCGCAGTCGCAAAGCGGTCTGAGCTCTGCTTTGACGAACAGGAACGTTGCTAAAATTCAATAAGGAATCAGTTGTTGTCAATAATGGCCGGTTTATACGGGCTTAGTACTAAGTGCTTAGTGCTAATTGTGATAATACTTCTAACTTGTCAATATAGGCCGTGTTAGTGGTGTGCCACACCATCAACGAAATAGGCTAAGAAGTAACCGTTTACACATAGAAGCTAGTAGAAGGTATTAGTGCCCAACCATTCAAATTGATTCACTTGCCGGTATAACTTATTACTGACTAACTTGTCGAATTGTTTATACCAGCATGCGACAACTATACGGTTAGGTATTGACTTGTCGCTTCGTAAATCCTACCATCCTACTACTATTATAAAGGCGAAAGTTTGTAAGTATGGATGTTTGTTACTCTTTCACGCAAATACTACTGAACCGATTACAATGAAATTTAGCACACGTGTAGATGGTAACTTGGATTAACACATAGGATAGGTTTTATCCCGGAAATCCCACGGGAATGGGAACTATGCGGGTTTTCCTTTGTCAACGCGGGCGAAGCCGCGGGCGGAAATCTAGTAGGATCTATTTGTATTAGCGAGTATTAGCGATAAGCACTAAGCACTTAGTTACTAAGCACGTGTAAATATACCGTAAGAGTAATGAAGACTGAATGTACGAGCGCGGTGCAAAAATTAAATCATATTTGCGATTATTATCGATAAACAACAGACTCGCCTATTATAATATCGTAATAGATTGTTGAAATGTAATAGGCGAGAAGCGTTTGCAATTTGTCTTGTAGATCCAGAGTCCAGTAGATCACCGCTAACAAGCTTGTCATGAAGTAGACGAAAATATACCAATACAGGCATTTACTTACCAAATAATATTAGGACCACCTTCATCTTGTTTCTATTTGAAGTACGACCACAAACTGATCGAATTTCGGGAAGCTATACTTTATATACGTTTATCGAACTTTAATTTTAAAATTATTGGTTAAATTTAATAATATAGTATATTGAAATTAAGGGCAGTTTGAGAAATTGATTTATCATAGACATAAAATATATTTCTATTAACAGTTTATTTATATCTTTATTTCTGGCATTAGGTACGGTATATTTACGTATTATTCACGTGATGACATAAAGTCGATTGTAATATTACTTTATTCAACTTTAACAAGCTGTAACTGTTGTGCTGTAAACTTTGTTGTGAATTTTTAAACGACAAAGTATTTTGATCTCTTTAAAAAGCTGTTTCAAATTGATGAATGATGCTCTCAAACAATGACATTAAATAATGTGTATGTTTTTCTTCCTTCCTCCATCATAAATGGCCTTTCTAACACCGAAATAATTTTTCGAATCGGACCAGTAGTTCCCGAGATTAGCACGTTCAAACTAACAAACTCTTCAGCTTTATAATATTATTATAGTATATAGTATAGATTTATTAATAAGCAGCAGTTATTAATAACTATTATTTTCTTTACAGGAAGGCGAAAGTTACACAGTGGTGCCGAACAGCGAAATTGTGGTATCCAGAACTGCCTTTAAAGATAACTCCTCTTTCTATAATTTAAATGGGAGACGAGTTCAATTCAAGGAGGTAGCGAAGATGCTTCGGTCACATGGCATTGATTTGGATCATAATCGGTTTCTTATATTGCAAGTATGTATATTTTTTAAAGGAGGAAACTAGCCGACGTTTAAAGCAGACTGTTTGTGAATGATAAAATTGATTTTTTTAATCTTATCAGGGTTCGATAAATGAAGGCATGAAGGCATATGTAATATGTATGCTATTACAACGATCGAGCTTTCGTAGTCGGAGTTGTATATTAATTTCATCAGGAGCATCATGAAATACGAATTTATGCATTTATCTCATAATTTTGTTCTTACTTGATGGTATTATTCCTTCAGGTTTATAAAAACATATATGTATATACCAAACTTTTTTAACATTAGCAAAAATATGAAAACTTGTTATTAAATATTTATATTTTTTTAGGGTGAAGTGGAACAGATAGCCATGATGAAGCCAAAAGCACAAACGGAGCACGAATCTGGAATGTTGGAATATTTGGAAGATATCATCGGAACTTCTAGATATAAGGTAAGTTACTATTTCAAGTAATCAACGAATGTAGAAAAAGAAAATTAATGCTTTATATATTTATATTCTTACCTGACCCTGTCTCTGTCCAATTTGGCCCAGAATATGAACTAGGACATATTCCTAATGTGGCATTAGCAGAAGAATGTTCATCAATCAGTTTTTAAGTAATTCTTGAGTTTATATCCATTATAAACTTCAAGCATAAAAACAAACAAGCCTTTCCTTTTAATGTTATCACTTTAAGGAATATACTTAGACTAGCGGTCCGCCCCGGCTTCGCCCGTGGTACATATGAAAAATAGATGTTGGCCGATTCTCAGACTTACCCGATATGCACAGAAAATTTCATGAGAATCGGTCCACCCGTTTCGGAGGAGTATGCAGACTAACATTGTGACACGAGAATTTTATATATAAGATTAGGTTATTAGAAGCCACAAAAGGGGCCTATTGTACCATATTCCGTGATTATTTTTGGGATACAAGAGGGATTTTAAATAAGCAATCAGTGACATATTATCTACCTACAGGAACCAATCGAAAAGCTAGCGATCAAAGTGGAGGAATATAGCGAAATGAGAAAGGAGAAATTGAACAGAGTGCGTCTAGTTGAACAAGAGAAACAGAGATTGGAACAGCCGATGAGAGAAGCGGTGGATTTAATGGAATTGACTAATACAGCTTTGCGGACCAGAAATACGCTTTTACAGAAGTATATGTGAGTAAAGCGCGTGTGTTCCGAGCACACGTGTCAGAAGTGAAACTTCTTTGGTAACAAAGATACCAAAATCGCTGCCTCACTCCATGACGTGACGGTATTACCATGAAGCGGCCTTGAAATTTTACTCTCAACGCGCGTAAAGAAGTTTCACTTCAATAATGTTTAGACACAATTTAGATTAATAGTAGGTACACTCGTTCTGACGACTCTTTCAAGTCTGTGACACTAGGGAAAATATTAATATGAAATTACCAAGTTTCGCAGTTTTAATGGTTTGATATTTTTCATCTTATCTCAAAAAAGAGGACGTTCTCAATGAGAAATTTTAAACAAAAGAAAAAATTCGATAACGACCCGGGATTCGAACCCGCGTCTTTTTGCCGAACCGGGGCAACACCTAGCGATCGAATTTCTACTACCCTTTCGGCTTTACATTAAAAAAACTTTTATATTTAAAAAAACTTATTTATCATTTGAATGCTTAAAGTTAAATTCCGCGAGTAAAAATGTCTATAATTTCAATAAAAAAACGCATTTTTCATATTTCAGTCACGAAACGAACAAAATAATAGAGAACAAGAATAAAGAATTGGAAGAATTAAAGGAGAATTTGGGGAAAATAGACGAAAAGTTGGCGGAAATTAAACAGCAGCTGCGAGAAAAGACTACAGAACTTAAGAATGGAACGCAGTAAGTATTATTATTTTCTTGAATATTTTGTAAAAAAAATAAATTGTAGCTTTTATCACTTTAGAGTAATGTAGATTTTTGATGTTGAATTATAGTTTACATTAATAATTATTTGTATTATATATTTATAGTCTATTCTTAACAAACATCTCAACATGTAAATCTTTTCTCTTTGCAATCAAGACTAACATAAAAGTTGTATTTTTGTATGTAACAATAAATTCAAAAACTAATCTTAGATACTAATATTATAAAGCTGAAGAGTTTGTTTGTTTGTTTGTTTGAACGCGCTAATCTCGGGAACTACTGGTCCGATTTGAAAAATTCTTTCGGGTTTAGATAGCTCATTTATCGAGGAAGGTTATAGGCTATATATCATCACGCTACGACCAACAGGGGTGGAGCCACGGGGGTGAAACCACGCGGAGCAGCTTGTCTATCGATATTAATAATTATTTTACCATTTAAAAGCTTACATCTTTACAGAGTACCTAAAAAAATGCTACGCTATATTTCTTTTGTATCGGGTCAACCAGGCAAGCAATTAGTAGCATTAGTATGAAGCTATAATATAATATTATAATATACTAGCGGTCCGCCCCGGCTTCGCCCGTGGTACATGTTTACGTTTTCTCTACATAAGAACCATCCTCGTACTTCAAGGAATATAATAAAAAAAGAATTATCGAAATCGGTTCAGCCGTTCTCGAGTTATGCGCTTACCAACACATTTTGCGATTCATTTTTATATATAAGAAGATTATGTTTCCAGGCAATTCGACGATATGCAAAAGCAAAAAGACGAAATCGGCGAAAAGTTACAAACGTCCAAACGAAAACTCGTCTCCGTTCAAGCGGATAACACTCAAGCTAACAAGAAAAAGGGAAATCTAGAGGAGCTGTTGAAAAATGAGAGGGGAAAACTTATTGAATTGGAATTGGTGAGATATTTTAGACCCTTGGGTTTGCCCGAATTGCTCTACTCCTATTGGTCTTAGCGTGATGATTTATAGCCTATACTCTAGACTTTAATCTATCGAAACAATCCGCTGTTTTTGCGTAAATGAGTTACAAATATACATTCTTATAAACTTTCGCGTTTATAATAAAAGTAGAATAAAACATATTATTGTAACTGTAGTAACTTTTGTTATATAAAATATCATCAAAAACAGACGCACATTTCTAATTTTTGAGAAATGCATGGACAAACAGACATACACATAAACACATTGTATTATAATTAATTACAGATACCAGATAAGAATAAACGAGAAATAGCAGACTGTGAGGTGCTGCTGGCCAAACATATAGAAAATAAACGGAATTCGGAGGAAGAATTGCAAACGGTTATGGCTGGTGTAAGGTAAAACACATTACAAAAAATGTTCATAATTAACTAATACTTGAAGATAAGCTCATTTAAATTCTTTTGTATTTAATAATTTACACTTTAAAAATTATAATCCGTCACTTTTTTTATGTCAAATTATATTGCCTAGAAAACGTTAGACTAAAAAGTGTTAAATATTTTTGTTAGAAATAATAAAACATTATATTTATCAAGTTTCTAAATAACTTAAGAATGTAAGAAGTTTCAAATTTTTATATTTAACTAACGGTCCGCCCCGGCTTCGCCCGTGGTAAGTACATATTTACGTTTTCTCTCTCTCATAAGAACCATCCTCGTACTTCAAGGAATATAATAAAAAAAGACTTATCGAAATCGGTTCAGCCGTTCTCGAGTTATGCGCTTACCAACACATTTTGCGATTCATTTTTATATATAAGATTAGCAAATTTTAAATAATTTGCTAATTTTCAAATAAGCTGATTGTAATACATAGGAACATAACAAAACTGCTGTTCACTGATCAAGATAAATTATGGATTTTACTTTTATCCTTTTCAGGGAAAAAACTAAAGGCCTACAAGAACAGAAAGATAAATTGCAAGCGAAACTGATAGATTTGAAGAAAATCGTCGACGAAGCTAATAAAAACTTCAAACTTGCGGAATCTGAGCTAAAAATATATTTAAGTACGGAAAATAAGGAGAAAGAGAAATTAGATAATATGAAAGAAGCTTATGAAAAGGCAGTCAGTGATTTGGACGAAAAGAAATCGTAAGTATATTAATATAAAACATTAAATTGTTGCTTTTCATAATGTCACTTATTAAAATGCCAACTATAGTATAATACTTCACATTAGCGTGCTATTATGCTTCGTATTAGTGTGCTATAATGCTTCACGTTAGTCGTGCCATAATACTTCTCGTTAGTTGTGCCATAATGCTTCTCGTTAGTCGTGCCATAATGCTTCGCGTTAGTCGTGCCATAATGCTTCTCGTTAGTCGTGCCATAATGCTTCGCGTTAGTCGTGCCATAATGCTTCGCGTTAGTCGTGCCATAATGCTTCGCGTTAGTCGTGCCATAATGCTTCAATGTATTTTTTATTCAGATATATTATTAAGCAATGTACAGCAGTATACTCAAACAACTGAATAAAATAATATTTTCAGATCGATAAAAGTTTCTTTGTATGTTATTATAGTAGTATCAATAGACATTTTATGTATTTTAATTTCCTTTTCAGTATGAGAGCCAATTTATCAAGAACAGTTCCATCGCAAGAGGCTGAATTGACTCAAGTCAAGGGAAGATTGCAAGCTTTGAAAACCGAAGAAACTAATATTACAAGAGAAGGGAGACAATTGAGGTATTATTATATTGTTTTTATTTTTTGACGTGACAACGTCTTATAATTCGATATAGCCGACTGCACGCCCGAAAAAACATGAGTCATGTGGCGTTACCTCGCTCTGAGGCGTTCCATGTAAGGCTTGAAGTGCGAGCGAGAGCGCGGAACGAGCGACAAAGAAGCACAATCGGACGTTGTCACGTTCAACTATCGTCAGTAAGGCGATTAACACACGGTGCCGCGTCCCGCCGCGGTTGGCGGTGAAGCGGTTCTCAAGTTGCATTGGCTTCTATTAAATCCGTTGATACCAAACACACATACACCGCCCGACCGCGCGGTCGAACGGTCCGTTCCTCGTAGGGATTCACTGCCAACCGCCGCGGTGCGCGGTGCCGTGTGTTAATCGCCTAAACCGACTTTACAGACAACCAATTTTTTTTATATGCGTAACAAACAAACATACATTCACATTAATAATATCAGTAGGCATTAAATATAATAATATTACAGAGCGCAATTGGAAGAATCGAAGCAAGCAATGAACGCTAATAGATCAAGGGGCAGAGTTTTAGATGCGCTTATGAAGGAAAAACGGTCGGGACGGTTGCCCGGTATTTTTGGGAGATTGGTAAGTTACAATTGTTTTTACTTAGTTTTATAAATTGAATACTTTTTATCGAATTTTAATGTAATTAATTTAAGTATGTATTTACGTTGAAATGTCTTAGAAAAACTTAATATATCGGAAAATTGTGTGAGTATTGAAAAGATCGGTCTAGCTAAATTAAAATTGTTACAGTCATATCGAAAAATAACTACATTGGTATACATATCCGTACATGCTCTTATTTTTCCGTACCGAACGGGTAAAACGGGACCCTAATAATGAGACTTCGTTTGTCTTGTCTGTCTGTCTCCAGGCTGTATCTAATAAACCGTGATAGCTAGAAAGCTGAAACTTTGCCGCTATAACAACAAATACTAATAATTAAAAAAAAATATTAAGGGATCTCCATAGTACGGAACCCTTCCTGCGCGAGTCCGACTCGCACTTGGCCGGTTTTAATGTTCTTTTTGAAGTAAAAGCTTCTTTAGCGGCGTTGAGCACTTTTTCTGTAATGGGTATAAAATCTTAAACTCGCGTCAGGACACGTGACCTGATCGAAAAAGCGTAAGACGGATACCATTCCAAAATATCAAACATGCTTGTAGGGACACACATATGCAATTCGCTGACCGAGCTTTTGTATATGTGTGCGTCCACATTGTTTCCCCGACGCTTTCTACATTTTATTAGAATTATTATTTAGTAGTGCTTAACGGCTAGTTCTAACAACACATATATTGTGAAGAGTAATAAAGTGATTAAAGGAAAGGCATTATTATTTGGGCAACCTTGGGGGCAGAAGCACTACTCAACATTGGTGACCCCCGACAAAGAACATCAAGAAATTCTAATACAATTAAATATTATTTTGAAGACGAAGATTTATTAGAAGAATTTAAATTTTAAATATGACGATGCCTACATCAAACCTTGGAGCCATGCCGTCGTCGGAAGTTTTCGCCGTTACAGTTTCGTCCCGGATACCAGATTTTTGGGTGGACCAGCCGCGTGTGTGGTTTTATCGTGTGGAAGCAATTTTGGCCCCGCAGAAATTAGGTGACGAAAGCAAATTCGACTTAGTCATATCTAAGTTACCGAAAGACGTAATAGTACAAATCACAGATTTTTTAGAAAAACCGCCGGACACAGACAAATTCCAAAAATTAAAAAATAAACTTTTAACATTATTCGAGGATTCCAAAAACCGTCAAATAGAAAAACTAATTGGAGAAATGGAATTGGGAGACCAGAAACCCTCCCAACTATTGCACCGGATGCGTGACCTGGCCAGGGACAAAATTCCAGATGATACACTTCGAGTTTTGTGGCAGGGTCATCTGCCACCTACAATTAAGGCCGTCCTAGTGGTCGCTGAAACGAAAGACCTTAACAGCCTAGCAGTGATCGCCGATAACGTCGCAGAAGCCACACGTTCCAATCAGGTGGCGGAAGTGAGACACAGGAGTTCCAGTCACGAAGACGTTGAAGTAGCCACCCTTTCAGCGGAATTGGCAAAAATAAACGTGCGCCTTTCTAACATCGAGCGCTCGCGATCACGAGCACATCGGCGACCCAGAACACCGTCACGCAATCTTCGAGAGTCGTCAAGGTCATCTTCGAAGCGACGTCGTCCCGGCGGACCCGACTGGTTGTGCAGCTACCACTTCAGGTTCCGGCAGCGCGCTCACAGGTGCATCCAGCCGTGCGCGTGGAAGAGGAGCCCCAGCCCCAGCGCAGCAGCCGCCCAGCCGGAAAACTAGACAGGCAGGTGCAGACTACGGCGGAGGTCTGTACCATCACGCCGTGCAGCCGTCTCATGGTAATAGATTTAAACACTAATTTAAAATTTTTAGTAGATACCGGTGCCAATGTTTCCGTTTTGCCCGTATCTAAAAATCCATTTAAATATCATAAATTATGTCGATCAGATCTTAAATTATACGCTGCTAACGGTACAGAAATTGCAACTTATGGCATTAAATCAATTGTTTTAAACCTTAATTTAAGAAGACCGTACCGTTGGGATTTCATTTTAGCAGACGTCAAACAGCCAATATTGGGAGCTGATTTTTTAACACATCATAAATTATTAGTTGATTTGTATCGAAAAAAGTTAATTGATCAAACTACCGATTTACATGTATTAGCCTCCTTAGTTTCGTGTACGCAACAATCGCTAAATTCTGTGTGCAAAAGTCATCCGTATTACGATTTATTAAATATGTTTCCTGACATTACTAAACCGATGTCGTTTAAAGAAACTACATCGCATAACGTTTTACATTATATAGAGACGAGCGGCCCACCTATTCATGCTAGAGCTAGACCGTTACCCCCGGATAGATACAAAAAGGTGAAGGAAGAGTTCAGGGTTATGCAAGAATTAGGTATCTGTAGGCCTTCTAAAAGTGCTTGGGCTAGTCCGCTTCATATTGTAGTTAAAAAGAATGGCGAGTTAAGGCCGTGCGGAGATTATCGACAGCTCAACGCAATAACAAAGCCCGACAGATATCCAGTTCCGCGATTACACGACTTTACTTTTATATTGGCTAATAAGAAAATATATTCAAAAGTGGACATAAATAGAGCCTATCACTGCATAAAAGTTGCCCCATGCGATATAGAAAAAACTGCTATTATTACTCCTTTCGGACTTTTCGAATTTCCCCGTATGAGTTTTGGCCTAAGGAACGCCGCACAAACGTTTCAACGTTTTATGAACAATACCGTTTTACAAGGTCTCGATTTTTTATTTTGTTATTTAGATGACGTAATAATTGCCAGCGAAAATGAGACTTTACATCAAGAACATTTGAAGTTAGTATTCGAACGTTTCAATACATACGGCATATCTATAAACTTAAGCAAGTGTAGCTTCGGACAGTCGCGTATAGAATTCTTAGGTCACGAAGTGAGCGTAGATGGAATTAAACCGCTCAAAGATAAAGTCGAAGCCATAGTTAATTTTCCTAAACCCGTTACAGTATCGGATTTAAGACGATTTTTAGGGATGATTAATTTTTATAGACCACATTTACCTCATTTAGCGTCACATCAATGCGAACTTAATAAATATTTAGTGAATTCTAAGAAAAATGATAAATCGAAAATTATTTGGAACAATGTTAGTGAAAATGCTTTTGTGCAATGTAAGATAGGTTTACAAAATGCCGTCACATTGTCACATCCCCTTTTAGATGTTCCCTTAGCCTTGATGACCGACGCTTCCAATACCTGTATGGGTGCGGTATTGCAACAGCGAGTAAAAGGTAAGTGGATACCCCTAGGATATTTTTCCAAAAAATTTTCGCCTACCGAGCAAAAGTATTCTACTTATGATAGGGAATTGCTAGCGATTTTTCAAGCTATAAAATATTTTAGGAAATTGTTTGAAGGCCGTCCTTTAACTATATATACAGATCATAAGCCTTTATGTCATGCATTTTCTAAAATAGGTAATGACAGTAAAGAAACGCCCAGAAGGACGCGACAATTACTTTTTATAAGTGAATTTACGGTCGACATACAGCATATTAGCGGTAAAGATAATATTGTAGCCGATACTTTATCGCGCGTAGAAACAATTGTTTGCCCGACTGTACTCGACTTCAACGAACTTGCTGACTCGCAAGCGAAAGACGAGTACTTGATTAATATGACACGAAGTGGGCATAGCGATAATAATGTAAAGTTTAAGAAAATGTATTTACCGACTTGTAAAAAAGGAGTATATTGCGAAGTTTCAAATAATATTATTAGACCTTATTTAACAGAATATTTTAGAAAAATTGCTTTCGATAGTGTTCACAATTTAAGTCATCCCGGTATACGTACGACTCGGAAGATGGTCACTAAACAATTTTTTTGGCCTAGTATGAATAAAGATATAGGGAAATGGACCAAAGCGTGTGTATCATGTCAAAGGTCGAAGATTTCGCGTCACGTTGTTTCAGATATAGGAAAATTCCCGGAAGTTTCGCGATTCGAGCATATCCATGTGGATTTAGTTGGTCCATTGCCGACATCTCCACAGGGATTTAGATATTTATTAACAATTATAGATAGATGTACGCGTTGGCCTGAAGCATTTCCCGTTAAAGAAATTACTGCAGACGTCGTTGCTAAGCATATTTATGAAGGATGGATAGTTAGATATGGTTGTCCCGTCCGTATTACTAGTGATCAAGGACGTCAATTTGAGTCGAGTCTATTTTTAAAATTAATGTCATTTTTGGGTATTCATAAAATTCGTACTACGCCTTACCATCCACAAAGTAATGGCGCGGTGGAAAGATGGCATAGGTCGTTGAAAGCAGCCCTTATGGCGAGACTGCTCAGTAGTAATAAAACGTGGATAGACGAATTACCCACTGTTATGTTAGGGTTGAGAGCAGCAATACGAACTGATAGTAATGTTAGTGCCGCAGAATTGGCCTTCGGTAAAACTTTACGTTTGCCTGGCGAGTTCTACGATAGTTCTACAAATGACTGTGACGTAAACGATCCTTATAGTTTGGTAGAAAAAATCCGTGAAACAATATCTCAGTATCGCCCGACGAGAGATAAGACGAACGCAAAGAAAATATTCGTTTATTCCGATTTACAAAGTTGTAGTCACGTTTTTGTTAGAGACGATGCAGTTCACAGGTCTCTAAAACCGCCTTATGATGGTCCTTATCAAGTGTTAGAACGTAGTTCTAAAGTTTTTAAAATACAATTTCCGGATAGAGTCGCACGCATTTCCATTGACAGGTTAAAGCCAGCCTTTATTATAAAAGATGATGTTGATGTGGAAAACAATATTGTTCCACATAACACTTCTTTATCGAAGTCGGTTCAGCATGCGCCACCCATAAGCGTAACTAGGAGCGGTCGCGTAATACGACGACCCGTGCGATTCGCGATATAGAACTTTCACACAGTATTTAGCTATTGTCTTTAATTCTAAGATTATCTGTAGTGTGATTCATTTATTATACTTGTGTGTTATATACCTTTTTTTTAGAATGTAAGTTTATATTCGTTTACATGTAGCTTTTGCGTTTTATACAAATTTTTATATTAATTATTTAACATATACAACGTTTTAAAGTAACTTAATTTGTTTTTATCGATTCATATTGTTAATCATTTCATTTTATGTTTTACGTAAATATGATTAACATTACATTGCATTGTGCATAGTTTACATTTTTGTGTGCCGATTGCGAAAGAATGAAGTAATGCGATAGTTTTGTTTTTGCGCATTGAAGATGCCTATTTAGTATTTCCTGTTTTTGTACTAGATTATTAAGTAAGTTATATATCGGATTACATAGGTATAAGAAATATGTATTACGAATTAATATGTGTCTTGCATTGTCATTTTGTATTTAACGGTAATTGATGTGTGTTTATTATGTCTTTTGACAAAATTTTTTTGGAGTGTATAATTTTTTTGAAAAAGGGGGGGAATAATGTAGGGACACACATATGCAATTCGCTGACCGAGCTTTTGTATATGTGTGCGTCCACATTGTTTCCCCGACGCTTTCTACATTTTATTAGAATTATTATTTAGTAGTGCTTAACGGCTAGTTCTAACAACACATATATTGTGAAGAGTAATAAAGTGATTAAAGGAAAGGCATTATTATTTGGGCAACCTTGGGGGCAGAAGCACTACTCAACAATGCTCAACGTTAATAATCAAGTTTTCACTTCTGCCGGCACTCCCCCAGTGCAACCCGTCTTTTTTTTTACTTTTTTAAACTATGAATCCCAATATATCCCTATCCCTTATTGGCATGGAGCTTCGTTAAAATCGTTACAGTCATATCTAAAAATAACTATATTGTAATAAATAGCCGTCCATTCTCTAAATTTTTATTCATTTATTTTTTACAGGGTGATCTCGGCGGCATAGACGCTAAATACGATGTTGCCATATCGACATGTTGCGGGGCGTTAGACAACATAGTAGTGGATAGTGTGGACACAGCGCAGGAGTGTGTCGAGTTTCTGCGCAGGAACGATATAGGGCGGGCAACATTCATTGCGCTCGACAAACAGCAACACTTGGTGAAGAGTTACGAGAGACGGACTGTTTTGTAAGTTTTTTTTTGTCATCACGATGATTGAGACCATCATCACCATTGACTTCATCCCCTTCAACCCCTTCAACCTCTTCATCCTCTTCAACCTCTTCATCCCCTTCAACCTCTTCATCCCCTTTAACCTCATCATCCCCTTCATCCCCTCCAACCTCTTCATCACCTTCAACCTCTTCATCCCCTTCAACCCCTTCAACCTCTTCATCCCCTTCAACCTCTTCATCCTCTTCATCCCCTTCAACCTCTTCATCCCCTTCAACATCTTCATCCCCTTCAACCTCTTCATCCCCTTCAACCTCTTCATCCCCTTCAACCTCTTCATCCTCTTCATCCCCTTCAACCTCTTCATCCCCTTCAACCTCTTCATCCTCTTCATCCCCTTCAACATCTTCATCCTCTTCATCCCCTTCATCCCGTTCAACCTCTTCATCCTCTTCATCCCCTTCAACCTCTTCATCCCCTTCAACCTCTTCATTCTCTTCATCCCCCTTCAACCTCTTCATCCCCTCCATCACCTTCAACCTCTTCATACCCTTCAACCCCTTCAACCTCTTCATCCCCTTCAACCTCTTCATCCTCTTCATCCCCTTCAACATCTTCATCCCCTTCAACCTCTTCATCCCCTTCAACCTCTTCATCCCCTTCAACCTCTTCATCCTCTTCATCCCCTTCAACCTCTTCATCCCCTTCAACCTCTTCATCCTCTTCATCCCCCTTCAACCTTTTCATCCCCTTAAACCCCTTCAACCTCTTCATCCTCTTCATCCCCTTCAACCCCTTCAACCTCTTCATCCCCTTCAACCTCTTCATCCTCTTCATCCCCTTGAACCTCTTCATCCCCTTCAACCTCTTAATCCCCTTCAACCTCTTCATCCCCTTCATCCCCTTCATCCCGTTCAACCTCTTCATCCTCTTCATCCCCTTCAACCTCTTCATCCCCCTTCAACCTCTTCATCCCCTTCAACCTCTTCATCCCCTTCAACCTCTTCATCACCTTCAATCTCTTCATCCCCTTCAACCTCTTCATCCCCTTCATCCCCTTCAACCTCTTCATCCCCTTCATCACCTTCAACCTCTTCATCCCCTCCATCACCTTCAACCTCTTCATACCCTTCAACCTCTTCATCCCCTTCAACCTCTTCATCCCCTTCAACCTCTTCATCCTCTTCATCCCCTTCAACCTCTTCATCCTCTTCATCCCCTTCAACCCCTTCAACCTCTTCATCCCCTTCAACCTCTTCATCCTCTTCATCCCCTTGAACCTCTTCATCCCCTTCAACCTCTTCATCCTCTTCATCCCCTTCAACCTCTTAATCCCCTTCAACCTCTTCATCCCCTTCAACCGCTTCATCCCCTTCAACCTCTTCATCCTCTTCATCCCCTTCAACCTCTTCATCCCCTTCAACCTCTTCATCCCCTTCAACCTCTGCATCACCTTCAATCTCTTCATCCCCTTCAACCTCTTCATCCCCTTCATCCCCTTCAACCTCTTCATCCCCTTCATCACCTTCAACCTCTTCATCCCCTTCAACCTCTTCATCTCCTTCAACCTCTTCATCCCCTTCAACCTCTTCATCCCCTTCATCCCCTTTATCCCCTTCAACCTCTTCATCCCCTTCATCACCTTCAACCTCCTCATCCTCTTCATGATCTTCCCTTTCATGCTCTCCGTCCTCTTCATCTTTACCATCTTCATCGTCAACTAGTTTTTATTCTGTCTTCATGCATTGTTATTTGTAAGGGATACACTGCGGACTTGCCATCTGGTTATTTAAGTTTTATTGTCGGGATTAAGGGATTATTTTTCAGCCCAGAAAACGTCTCTGGACTATTCGATTTAGTTCAAGTGCGTGTTCTAGCAGCATTTTATTACGCGTTTTGGAACAATACGGCGAATTGGAACAAGCGACGTGTAACGTGTTGTATTGAATAGCTTGCTATAATATCGTTTTTACAAATTAAGTGTGATTTAGTTTTTAATTAATACTGGGTTTTCTTGTGTATATATTTAGGTACAAAAACAATATTTTTTGACATTTTTTTTTTAATTTTCAGCCCAGAAAACGTGCCCCGTCTATTCGACCTGGTCCAAGTCAAAGATCAACGCGTATTAGCGGCATTTTATTACGCATTACGCGATACGCTCGTAGCGAATGAGCTAGAACAAGCGTCGCGTATCGCGTACGGGGCGACGCGGTACCGCGTGGTGACGCTGAGTGGTGACGTTATTGAGATTGCGGGTGAGTTTTCTACACTAATATTATGAAGAGGAAAACTTTGTTTGATTGTAATGAATCCATACTGTAATATTATAAATGCGAAAGTAAATCTGTCTGTCTGTCTGTTACTCAATCACGCCTTAACTACTGAACCAATTTGCATGATTTTGGTTATATTTTGATATCCGAGAAAGGACATAGGCTACTTTTTACCCCGGGAAATAGGATAGATTTTATCCCGGAAATCCTACGGGAACGGGAAATATGCGGGTTTTTCTTTGACTGCGCAGGCGAAGCTGCGGGTGGAATGCTAGTTTGAAATAATTTTATGAATGTAAGTTTATTCTTTAATTTTACTTTAACGCAAGATGCATAAATTATCATTAGTTAGGTCTCTTATTATTCATGTATCCGTACTAGTTATTTCACAATAATTTATGTTTCCTATTATTATTGCTTGCACCGGTTTGGTGCCAGAGCAAACAGATAGAAGTCCATAAATATCACCTATTCAAATACTAAAAATCATAAAATAAAATACTAAATTAAAACCACATTTTAATACACTAAATCAATATTATCAGGAACAATGTCGGGCGGTGGTAAAACAGTGTCTCGCGGACGAATGTCGAGTTCCGTTCAACAGGACACGAGCGAACAAGACCCGAGACTCATACAGGCGAAGGAGGAAAAACTTAATGCTATTGATGAGAGGTATTTAATCTATACGTATATCATCATAAAATCGTAGGAAAGTCAAAACTGTACATTGAATATTTTTTTTAAAGAATACTTGGAGCGTGATCTACAATAGATACCGAATTGATGATCTGCATATTTGTTTATAAATTTTATTTCATAAAAAATACGTCTCAGTGTCATCTGGTTATCAAATCGGTGAATGTCGATCCTCCGGAGTCTCCTCTACTATAATTATTTATTGAAATTTATCGATTTTTAGATAATGGAGTACAGAATAATCAATATTATTCGTTTAGTCGAGTGCGTATAAGTAATGTTAGTTATTTTAACCCATTGACCACCGTAAGCCCCGATCGGGGCGCGACACAATAGATTTTCTATTGTGTCTGTGATTCCGAGGACTGATGGATTAAATTGAATAAGGGCCGATTTTTCAATGCTTGGATAAAACTTATCCGTCCAATAAAATATTATACGATAGTATTAAAATGTCACGTAAACTATCAAATACGGGCAATTAGAATACGTTTTTAAATTGATAGTTTTATACATTATTCGACGAATAAGTTTTAATCAAGGATTGAAAAATCAGCCCTAAGTTAAATAAAATCAAGAATAACTTGGTATGTGAGTCAATTTATTGCTTCGAATGGAGTGCTGGAAAACATAATTTTGTATGTTTGACTGATTTGGGATATATGATATTTTTTTACTCTCATAACTAGCCAAATCAAGAAGAGCTGCAATTCGTTTAAAAACCTTTAACCCTTTTGATTTATGCCATAGGAATTTAAGCTAGGGATACGACAAACTATGTCTGTGGCAATGTTTTTTTTAAACCATAATACCTTACAATATTGCCTAAACTTATAAATTACTAAGTATTAATACACATTTTGATGAAATCTTTTTTTTTCCAGATTAACAGAAATACGCACAGAACAAGAAAGCTTAGAAGAACAACTAGTTTCTCTACAAAGGAGTAGCCAAGAGGGGAAACGGACTTTACACAAATTGGAGATTGAGTTAAATAGTTTGAAGGAACAAGTGCCTAATTTACAAGTAAGTTTTATTACAAATAATATCAAAATATAGTTTTAATAAGTTTTAAGCCTAATAATAATTTTAGGTTATTTTCAAATGTTTAAGCAATATTGGAATTTGAGTGAACTAGAGAGATAATATTATGTATAGAAACTTCTCAATAAGTTTTTGTATTATAAAGGTACAACTATATACCTATAAATTTTATAACAATAGTGGAAAGTAATAGTAGGAAATTATAATTATGTTTCTAGCTATTTGGCGTTTTAGAATACTCAATAAAATATAATGTAACCATATTAAAATTAATATACCT
The DNA here is from genome assembly GCF_061535395.1 of Colias eurytheme. NCBI lineage: Eukaryota > Metazoa > Arthropoda > Insecta > Lepidoptera > Pieridae > Colias > Colias eurytheme. Next base: position 4,466,081 of record NC_143001.1, read on the forward strand.
ACTAATCTTAAATGCAATACATATATATTTTCTCATAATTATAACTAGCTGCTCCGCGCGGTTTCACCCCCGTGGCTCCACTCCTGTTGGTCGTAGCGTGATGATATATAGCCTATAGCCTTCCTCGATAAATGAACTATCTAACACCGAAAGAATTTTTCAAATCGGACCAGTAGTTCCCGAGATTAGCGCGTTCAAACAAACAAACTCTTCAGCTTTATAATATTAGTATAGATTACTACATTATTGAAATAATAAACAATTTCAGAAACAAATAGAACATCAAGAGCGGAAGGTAGCCTCGTGTAGAGTTGACGAGTCAAAGAAAGCTACTTTGGAAGGGAAAATACAAAATGCTGAGGAAAAATTAAATAAGGCTAATTATGATGCTGGGGAGGTAAATAATATTAACATTTCTTTAATTTTATTTAATAATGCGATAGATCATTATTACAATAAGTTCCTATTTATAGGCATAGTTATAGAGTCCATTAATTGTCTTGTATATATTAAAGTTACCCACAAAATAATCTGAAAATGAATATTAATTTAAAAAAGGCTTTTATTTTTCGAAGTTATACAGTTATTTCTTATCATTTTGTTTAGTTAATTGTTTTTGTAGTATATCGCAACCTTTTCGATCGCAATGTAATTTTTAACCAAAGCAGGTTTATAATTTCAATATTTTTAATATACTACTTTACAGTTTATACATTTTACTTTATTTTTGAAGTGAAAACTTCTTTAGCGGCGTTGAGCACTTTTTCTGTAATGGGTATAAAATCTTAAACTCGCGTCAGGACACGTGACCTGATCGAAAAAGCGTAAGACGGATACCATTCCAAAATATCAAACATGCTCAACGTTAATAATCAAGTTTTCACTTCTGCCGGCACTCCCCCAGTGCAACCCGTCTTTGTTTATTAACATTTCGGTTTTTATTTGTTTTTATTATAGATAGAAAAAGAAGTGCACGGTGTTGATGCACAAATAGCAGCGGTCGCGGGAAACAAAGTGAAGGAATTGCAAAAGATTGTCGACGAATTGACTAAGAAAATAGATAAAGTTAACGCGGAAATCACTAAACTGAAGGTTGGAATTAATACTAGTATACGGTAAGTTTTATATTTAATCCATTTCTTTTATTTTAGTTATCGAACAGTAAATTTTTCTTTCAAATTCTATTCGAAGCAAAACTCTGCCTACGCGATAATTAAGCAGAGTTAGCCAACAAGCCAGAGTTAGTCTAGTATTACGTCATAGCTGTTAATTTAAAGCAATTAGTTTGATTGATAGTCTAAGTTTAGCAATAACGTTTGTCTACACTAATATTATAAAGAGGAAAACTTTGTTTGTTTGTTTGTTTGTTTGATTGTAATGAATAGGCTCATAAACTACTGGACCGATTTTAAAAATTCTTTCACCATTCGAAAGCTACATTATCCACGAGTAATATAGGCTATATATTTTATCACGCTAAGACTAACATGAGCTAGTAATAGTCAGACAAGTCAGACCAAATTAAATTAATCGTTATTTCTATGCAAAATGGAATTTTTAATAATTTTGTTTTAGGGTCCATAAGCATTTGTTTTATTGATGACACATAAGCGATTCACCCAAAAAAAATATTTAAATAAAAACTGATTGTGAATTTATACGATATTTATGTTTAATTTCAGTAACACAAAGAAGTCTAAAGATAAAATAACACAAATGGAGGCGGATTTGAAAGAAACGGAAAAGAATTTAGAAACTTACGGCAATCAGAAACGACAGTTGACTCTGGATATTGGTAATTTGCAAAAGGAATTTGAAGAGGTATATTATTACTATATATTTAATTAAAATACAGAATTCATAAAAAATAAATGTCTTGATTATAAATGCTGAAACAATACAGAGGGATAAACAAATAACACTTATTATAACCTTATATTAATTTGATTATATTTTGTGTAAAATAATTACACCAAAATGTTTGTGTAAAAATAATCTTCATATTCAATATCATACTTGAAATGTTTCTTGCATTGCGAAGTAAATAAAACGTATGTTTATTGCAAAAATAGCTTAAAAATATAATATCACTACACAGTATAAAACAGAGTCGCTTTATCTGTCCCTATGTCCCTTTGTATGCTTAAATCTTTAAAACTACGCAACGGATTTTGATGCGGTTTTTTAAATAGATAGAGTGATGCAAGAGGAAGGTTTTAGTATATAATTTATTAGGTTTTAGACAAAGCGGGCGAAGCCGCGGGCGGTAAGCTAGTACCATATAAAATATTTATAATATACTAATAAATTTTAATAATTCAACAGCTCGGTGAACAAATAACTGAAGGTACGAGCGAATTCGCGGGATTACGTAAGGAAATCGCAAAATTACAAGAGAATGAAAATAAAATAAAATCGGAAAGACTGGAAGCTAATAATTCTGTAAATAAAATGGAGAAAACGATACAAGATTGTAGTAGCAAAACTCCGCAGTGGGAAAGAGAGGTAATATAATATAATTATAAATTATAATATTATCGTTTTTTATTACAAAATTGTACCAACATAATAGTCTAATATGCCTATCATTAACGTCATTTGTGCAAGTTATTAAATATAAAATATTTAATTTAATACGTTGCAACCTATACAATATTGAAAAATGTCGAATAAAACTGTAATCATGCTCAATGTACTATCAACTGATTTTTTTTTACACCACTATTTGGTTAAATAACTCTTAAAAATATTAACTTTTAACGCTTGACTATTTTTTTTATCTGCCATAGTCCTTTTATTAAACTTAATTTCTTTCTGTACAAACGTAGTCTGAAAGAAATCGCTATATTATAGCGATAGTCTTATCGTTTTGATCAATAATTAGTTTAAGATTCTTGTCATGTTTTAGAGCAATAAAGTATTAATAATTTGTTTCTAGCTCCAATCGCTCCGCCTCGAAGATCCCGGTATAAACATACCGGGAATCGAACGGCCGACCCCCCTCGTCACACACACAACAGAGGAATTGGAGGAATGTTCAGTGGAAGAGCTTAGGAATAGATTATCTGCACAAAAAGCGAGGATAGGAGATGGGAAACCTAACTTACAGGCTATACAGGTTAGTTTTTATTATTAAAACTACTTTATAGGTTACTAGCATTGCTCCCCTACTGCTGGTCTTAGCGTGATAATTGATATATAGCCTATAGCATTCCTCGATCAATGGGCTATCTAACATCGAAAGAATTTTTCAAATCGGACCAGTAGTTCCTGAGATTAGCGCGTTCAAACGGTAGAAAGTATTTACGTATGTCACTCGTCTACTCTAGACACAAAAATCAAATAAAATCGCTCCATTACGAATTGAAAAACAGACAAACTAACAAACTTTTACACTTATCGTAATAAAGTAAGTATTTAAACGCACTAAATAAAATTAAAACATTGTTAATAATTATTAGTAGTTAAAATAGATTTAAACCATTGACGTACATTAATCATTAAAAAATGTCAGAGCAGCGTTGTATACGACATACATACAAATTAACACATTATTCCGTGACAGTAAAGTCTAATGTATAAATAAAAAGATCATTACAAAACTCTGCTTTTTAAATCCGTAGGCAGAGTTATGCTTCCGACAATATTTGAGCGTAAAAACTACTGGACGCATTTGGATGAAACTTTGCAGGAATCAAAGGAATGCTGTTAATCAGGATAACACACACAGCTATAAAATATTCTTGATTTGAGCTAGTTTAGTACTATAATCAATAATTATTTTTATTTACAGGATTATAGAGCCAAAGAAGAATTATACTTACGTAGAGCGGCCGAGTTGGACGAAATAACAACAAAAAGGAATGAAATGCGTAATCTATACGATCAGTTGCGAAAGAAAAGAACTACTGACTTTTTGAGCGGTAAGTTTTATTAAAAAAAATATCCAACTACATAGAAAATATCGTAAAAATGTTGATTTTAATACTTATTGGTTTTTCTTGAATAATTATCCTATTGTATGTGTGTATATATTATGTATTGTATTTTTCAAAGTAACTTTTTGCTCCGTTTATTTATTGAAGTGAAACTTCTTTATCGGGGTTGGAAAAAAATTTAGTGTAACATTTTTTCGTTACGCGTGACATTTTTCCGTTACGCGCCATCTTTTTCTTATCCCTACCACGCGTGATTCGACGTATTTCTGTAAAGTTGCATATAGTAAATTATTTTTTAAAATTAAGGTCATAAAGAAGTTTCACTTCTTACCTGTGTACACTAGTACACGCCCCCTTTTTTATTATATCTCTCTGTTTAATTTTATTGCGTACATAATAAATAAGGATTTTAGAAGTGAAATTTCTTTAAGCGCGTTGAGAGAAAAATTTCAAGGTCGCGTCATAGTAATACCGTCACGTCGGGGAGTAAGGCAAGGATTTTGGTATCTTTGATTCTTGTCAAAGAAGTTTCACTTCTGACACGTGTGCTCGGACACACTTTTCCTATAGCATGTTAAATATAATTAATGATATTTTACAGGATTCAACACAATAACATCAAAACTAAAGGAGATGTATCAAATGATAACACTGGGAGGAGATGCCGAGTTAGAATTAGTGGATTCTTTGGATCCATTCACTGAGGGGATTATTTTCAGGTAAAAAATAACTTTCTAGCCAACATTTAAGCTATTTTTCTTTTCGATTAAGATTTCGTTGTTACTTATGTTATGTTTATGGACTTTTCTTTTTGGAACTTCTTTAGCGCACAGCAATTTTTAAATTAATTTATCAAAATACTCGGTAATCTAGTATTTATTTCAAATTACGTGCTGTATAATATCACAAAATATTAATTTAGATTCGAAAGAAACAATGTTGTGTTTTAAATTTATATCATTTGAACACAAAAAATAATAATAATGAAACCAATACTTACAAATATATTTATTTGAGTAGTTGCAATATTAATTAATCTACATAATAATATCATTTATTTTCACGTCTATTTTGAGTTGCCTGGTAGAGATCGCTGCCAGCGATAAGGCCGCCTATTGTTAAATTATATTGTTAAGTTTGTAAAATTCTATAAGTTGTACAATAAAGTTTTATTCATACATTCATTAATTTGTTTTGTTTTTAATATTAGATAGAATTATAATACTAACATAGTTTTCTAAGGCCATTTCACTAACAATTATATGGATATCAAATTTATCTGAAATAAATAAATTAATTAATTAATAATTTATTTCCCAGTGTACGCCCACCAAATAAATCATGGAAGAACATATCAAACCTATCTGGAGGTGAGAAAACCCTATCATCTTTGGCTCTCGTTTTCGCACTACACTACTACAAACCAACACCGTTATATGTTATGGACGAAATCGACGCAGCGTTGGATTTCAAGAATATATCTATTGTCGCTAATTATATTAAGGTATTTATTTATTTGTTTTTATTGGATTTTTTGTTATTTTTATGTGTGAATTATTTGTAAGATTAATGTCCTAGTACTATGCTTTTTTTTAAACAGAGTAATAAAATAAATAAAGTGTACACAATTACACATTTTATTAATTGCTCAGTATAACGAACGAATGTACAAAGCATTATTGTTTCATAAAAAAGTAGATTATAATCAGTAGTCTTTTCAGTTTTTGACGAGACCGTCGTATTTTTTGTAGATGTAATATGTCACAATGCTTTTAAATTTTTATCGAAAAAAATATCGACATTTAGAAATAATTTTGAATTAGGTTTATTCTTTAGGTAATTGATATGTATATTATATATAAACTAGATTTCCGCCCGTGGCTTCGCCCGCGTTTTCAAAGGAAAACCCGCAAAGTTCCCGTTCCCGTGGGATTTCCGGGATAAAACCTATCCTATGTGTTAATCCAAGTTACCCTCTATATGTGTGTTAAATTTCATTGTAATCGGTTCAGTAGTTTTTACGTGAAAGAGTAACAAACATCCATACATCCATACATCCATACTTACAAACTTTCGCCTTTATAATAGTATTAAGATGTAAATAATAAATATCCATTTTTTCAGGAACGTACGAAAAACGCGCAGTTCATTATAATATCTCTCCGCTATAACATGTTTGAAGCGTGCAACCGACTCGTCGGGATCTACAAAACTCAAGATTGTACCAAATCTGTTACTGTAGAGAATAAAGTGCCCGAAACTATTGATAATGTGGCTAAATGTTGATTTTTGTGTAGTTTTATTGAAATAAATTTGATTTTCGTATAGTTTTATCTTTTATTTTACGAAATTCCACAAGAAATACAAATAATAAACATAAACACAACACTTACAGACACTTACAGACACACGTACACATAGCAATAAGTATAAGATTAATAGAAAACAAACTTTTATTTAATTTCCTAAGAACATACTGACCTAGCAAACTGATTTGCCTTTCACCATGGACCAATATATATCAAGCTTTCACTAATTACTTACGGAATAAAAGTAATCTACCGAAAATACCTACGCAATATAAATTTCATAAAAATCATTAAAGCATTTTCCGATGAGTATGGCGATACAAATTTATATTAATTCAAATTCATTTATTTGCCAGTAAACAATGTATACAAAGATGTTACAATTATTTAGTTATTCAGCATGTTTAGTCGTTATTAACAGCCTGCAACATACATTTATTGCACGCCTCATAAGCGAAGCGTTGAGGTGGGTACTACTGTCACTTCGCGCAAAACATCTGATTTTTCAAACTTAAAATGTCTTTATGTATCATACATTGCACTTGTAAGATAATACATACACACACATATTAAGAAAAAACACTATTTTTAACATTCATGATATTTTTGATGTCATTTTTGTTATTTAAACTAGTTAAAAAACAGTTTAAAAAAGTTCTGTCTTGGACGTCCGTGTGTCTGTATGTGCGGAGGATTTTCTTGTTAACACGATAGCGACCGAAATACTTTACTAATCGAGTCTTTTTTTTTTCTCTTACGCTTGAGTATGCTCAGGAATAGAACCCTTTCATTTTTCAGGGTCTGATTCGATGTGGTTTAATTGTTATTAAATAAACAAAAATAATAATTAATAAATAATTATTAAAAAAAAAATTATGAGGCGTGCACTTTTGGATTTTCCAAATTATTTTTTGATTTCACTTCATTTTAATTTGTCATACAAAGCAAATATCATACAGGCTATTGAAATTATCAACAGGTTCATTATTCATCACAAAGTCACACATACATACAATTTGGCAAAAAAACATATTTCGATACAAAAATGTTATTATTCTACAAATCTAAGAAGCCTGACACATTCTGCAAACAATCATAATTTAAAATGTATGTGCGAAATACTCGGCCATTCATAAAGAACGCTCTACGAGGAACTTTATAAGTTGCCATTTTAATTTGCTTAGTGGTAGGGATCACAACTCCAGTAAATTATTGAAAACTTATAAAGCCATTGCATAACTATTCAAGAGCGTACCTAGATCTTTATACAAAGGCACTCGCAAACGCGTCGGGTCCCTTTTAGTGAAAAGCGAGCTATCCTCAAAGGTTATTACGAATTTATGATTATTTTTACTAAAATTATGAATTCTAAAATGTACATGAAAATTGAAAAATTGGCTTACAGCAACTTACAAGGGGACCGACACCCGCTACAGCTGGGCATTACCCACAAAAGTAATCCGTACATTGATGTAACCGTGCAATTATAGCAGCTTTTTAGACAGTGTTACGTTACTGTAGTCTTACGAATACGCCGCGCCGTCGGCCGTAGTGCAAACACGAATTTACTTCGTGTACCTATCAATATATATTTAAACCGGTCAAGAACTATGCCTAAAAACTTGGTTTCAGTAAATTTTTGAATCTTTTTACCATTTTAGTGGATAATAAGATGAGTCATATTGTTTTTGCTTTTATTATAAAATTGGATGTAATTTGTTTTCTGCTAGATTTATGTTTAATCCGTTATCCTCTACAGTATTCTGTGACATTTCTTCTACATATATAAAAATGAAACCCGTTTCGCGTTGTCACGGCATCACGCGTGAACGGGTGGACCGATTTCGATAATTCTTTTTTTATTATATTCCTTGAAAGAAAGACGCGGGTTCGAATCCCGCGGAATAATAGAATTTTAAAAACTTATTCTTCAACAATTAGTTGTTTTCTATCGCTGAAAACGGAGGTGATGTTAAAAATAAAACACATAAATAACATTATTAAATTTATTTTGCACAATTATGAACATCTCGACTTACAAAAAATAGTGAAAGATTACAACAATTTGTTTACTTTGCATTATAAGTTTAAAAGCTTTTTAACCTTAACATTTAAACTATATTTAAAATTACATGTGTGCATATAATAGGAGAGGATTATAATTGATAAGTAATCAATAAAATAGTTGAGTGTAAGGAACATAAGTTTAAGGCTTGGTTGCACCATTTTTTAGTTAATGTTAAATCTATACTAATATTATAAAGCTGAAGAGTTTGTTTGTTTTTGTTTGTTTGAACGCGCTAATCTCAGGAACTACTGGTCCGATTTGAAAAATTATTTGGGGTTTGTGATAGCCCAATTATCGAGGACGGCTATAGGCTATATTATATCATCACGCTAAGACCAACAGGAGCGGAGCATTGCGGGTGAAACCGCGCAGCACAGCTAGTTTAACAATAACAGTAACAGTGACTTTTACAGTGATAGCGAAATGTGTTTCACCAACGTATTTTTTAGTATAATGTCATTCTCAAGTCAAATCATCTCATTTTGAATTTGACGCCTCTGACAGTTATTTAACCTTAACTTTAACCGATGAAACAGCGGTTATAGTTAGTGTTAAAATAATGACGTCCTCTATAAAATTGTCAAATGGGGAACTCTTATTTTCCCTAACCGTTTCTTTAACATGTTTGTTATTGCTAAAGTAAGATAAATGTGACTAATGGTTAAAAGTGAATGTTACATTTTTCTTTTAATCAATAAAACAAGATAAAAAAACTTTCCACTATATTGAATTATACATATCGATAGGTACTTGGAGTGTTTAATATTACGTTTTTAAAATGTATGTGGACGCTAGAACAAAAACTTTATATAAAAACCAATATTTTGGTTGGTAGCACATAATTAAATTAAAAAGGGTTATTAAAATGACTGAACATATTTTTTAAGGACTACCAAATTATAAGGAATACATTTTCAAATCCATTTCAAGCCCATCCTACATGGATACAGTTCAAAATTTATAAATGCAAAAAAAAACATCAATTTTATCCAAAAATTAACTTTCAAGGCTTTCCAAAGGCAACTAGTAATTCTACACACAGTCAATCCAAATAAATAAAAAAATAAATACAACAGTTAATCATATTTCTTGCACCAAAATCATGATTTCAGGTTTCAAATACACATCTTTATTGGGACTATTATTAATTTCTTCAAGAATGGACGAATGCCAGGCGAAATTCAGTATACTTGTCGGTACTAATTTAAGGTCAATTAATGTTTTATTGGAATCTTCGTCTATATTTAGTTTATGACCCGTGGGTGTTGTTAGGACGAATGGTAAGTCACTATGTTCCAAATTTTCTCGAAGGAAGTCGTGAATATCTTGATACTTTTCGTAGACTGAAAATGTTCCCTGTAACATAATTATTAATGCCTTAATTATTTATTTTTTTAATTATTTTTAGTGTTATTTGTATCGAAACTATGAAAAAAGTGTTAGATTGAATAGAAATATTTATTATTAGAATATAACATTATTTTTCAAGAATAATACAGCTATATGTATTGTGTATGAGTTAATAGAAATTGATATTGATGATTAAAATTTAAATGAGTCATATTTTAACACATGGCAATTATAAGACTATCAATATCTTGAATCAAATCAAATCACTTATAGTTTTTCTACTATATATAAAAAAATAAATACCTGAAGTAGAATTCCATCTGGAAAGCGTATCCTAATAATAGCGAATTTATATTTCCTCATTTCTCGCAATTCATCCTTTTCTCTCATAGCTTTAGTGCGCAACATTTGAGATCTTTCTATCGCTTCTGCCCTGAAAATTAAATAATATAATAAATAACAAAGAAATAGAAAAGAAAACATAATATAACACTTGGGCCGTGATCTACAATCTATATCCAAGCCAAAAATATAGTTTTTAGAATTTTTGTCAGTTTATCTGTTTGTCTATATGTATGTCCGGGCTAAGCTCAAAAAGTACTGCATTGATTTACTTTAAAATTGGTAGCTTGAGACCTGAGCAAGGACATAGGATAGGTTTTGTCCCATGAACGGGAACTATGCGAGTTTTTCTTTGACTACGCGAGCGAAGCCGCTGGCAGAAAGCTAGTTCATTAATAAGCATATATTATTATTTACTCGCTTTCCGCCCGCGGCTTGGCCCGCGTTTTCAAAGAAAAGCCCGCATAGTTACCGTTCCCGTGGGATTTCCGGGATAAAACGTAATCTATGTGTTAATACAAGTTACCCTCTATATTAAAATTTCATTGTAATCGTTTCAGTAGTATTTGCGTGATAAAGTAACAAACACACACATACACATCCTCACAAACTTTCGCATTTATAATACTAGTACTCCGCCCCGGCTTCGCCCGTGGTACCTACATGTTTAAACTATCCTATCTCTCAAGTTGGATCGAACTGCACATGGAGTGCGAATTTTATTATAATCGGTTAAGTGGTTTAGGAGTCCATTGAGGACAAACATTGTGACACGAGATTTATATATACATACTAGCTTTCCGCCCGCGGCTTCGCCCGCGTTTTCAAAGAAATACCCGTTCCCGTAGGATTTCCGGGATAAAACCTATCCTATGTCCTTTCTCGGGTATCAAAATATCTCTATACCAAATTTCATGCAAATTGGTTCAGTAGTTAAGGCGTGATTGAGTAACAGACAGACAGACAGAGTTACTTTCGCATTTATAATATTAGTAGAATAGTAGTATTTACCTTAACTGCTGTTCCCGTTTAATTTCCTCCGGAGTTAGTGCATAGAACGAGGGAGGTAATTGCACTTTATTCGCTGCTTGAGATGGTAATAATACTTGCAAGTTTCTATCCAACTCTAGTTGTATGGGTTCCGCTGAACGGAGGGCTTCTATTAGTGTCTGAAATTTGGATACAAAAATAAAATAATAATAATAGTTTAAAAAACTAAAAAACACGCTTTTTATAGAAAACCGAACTAAAAAATAGAAAATTTTATCAAATTAGTGTATTGTCATCGGTCCTCAATAAATCTACAAAGTTTTAACGAAATCTGGTTACAAACAAACAAACATACAGGTGAAGCTAATATAAAGCGTGTAAAAAAAATTAATAAAAATTGTTTTATTTCAGGACATGTGTTCCCATATGGAAGTTACAATATATTATATAATGGATGTATAAAAATCAAGATAAAAATTAAAAACATTTAGAGCATCATTTATATTCCCTTGACTTGATATAAATTAATTTATTTTGCAATGTATAGTGAGCTATGTTATTATTACTTTTTATATTATTATAGAAAATTGAAGTCCATATGGGGTAATGGGACATTATACATCTGTTTCACTGATCGATTTTCTTTAGGGACAAGTAGGTGATCAGCCTTCTGGGTCCTGCCAGACCGATACATTTTTTTTCTTCGTCCCCACCGGGAATCGAACCCAGGACCCCTTGGTTCTACGCTCACGCGTCAACCACTGTACCAATTATTATTATGGCGGTCAATTATTATTATGGAGGTAAGGATAATATTAGTAACTAGTAAGCATAGAAAGGATAACTGATACGAAATTTTTGATGTTTGGACAGATGTGCGGATGTTTGTTACAAAAAAAAGTACTGAACGAATATTTTATGTGTATTATGATTTTTATTTATAAGCTTTTGCTTGTGGTTTTGTCCGTACAGTTAAATAAACCTATTCGATAAGCTTTTACAATTTATTTTTGTTTTTACTTTTTTATTACGGTATAATAAATACCATTGTATAAATAAATAAATGATTTATTTATTTGTAAAATTATACTTTGTACATCTGAATGCATACTTCATATTGTGATAAATGAATAAATTTTGAATTTGAATTTGATTTTGAATGTACTTTTTGCTCTTCAATGACTTGACAAAATATCAAGTAACGTCTCACACAGCCTCACATCTGAATTAATTTTTATTTTTTTCGTGTATTTCAAATTTTAACAATATTAATAATATACTTACAACTAAACTCTCAACAGAAGGCACATTATCCTTATTAAACACAAGGAAATCTTCCTCATTTCCTTCGTTATTGAACAATTTCTGTTGAACGAACCCAGCCGCTAATAATAATTCCATAGCACCTTCTATTGGTTGCACACGGTCTGTGAATGCTCTGAAAATATTTTTTTTACATATAAAGAAATAAATATTATAGGACATAATTACACAAATCGAACTAGTCCCACAGTAAGCAAAATTAAGGCTTGTGTTGTGGGCACTAGGCGACGATAAATATAATATTTAATAAATACATATATATATATATATATATATATATATATATATATATATATATATATAGATAACACCCAGACCCAAGAACAAATAATTGAGTTCATCACACAAATATTTGCCCTGACCGGGGATCGAACCCGGGACCGTCGGCTCAGTAGGCAGTTACTTTACCACTGCGCCAACCGCGTCGTCAAATTGTTGATTTTATCATCAATTAATGTTTAAAATAAGTAATATCTACACTAAAATTATATAGAGAAAATATTTGTTGCATATAAAATGTAAAACTGCTCTATCGATTTACACTCTGTTACAGTAACAGTGCATTTACATCAAACAAACATAGAGCAAGAGTATTCTATCGTGATCTTTTAGTGTAAACGAAAACTCGTATTCATTGTTGTTCAGTATTAGAACATTGCATAGAATCTTTTCGAAAGCATTAAGAACAACGAAAGAATGCTCTACGCCTGTTTACACTAAAATAAATTGACACAGTGGGGTTAGAATGATTGTTTGATTTAAATGCATTGTAAGAAAGCTTTATATATTATTAAAAGTGAAACTTTTATTACATCGTCTCAAACTTTTTGGTCTATGTAGCGCATGTCGCGTGTATCGCTACTGTAAGTAGGTATACCTACTCGGCAGCCGACCGTCACGCAACATGCGCTACACAAAGCAGTGTTCGGAACCGTTCGAACAGTTTCACTTTTACCGTGGTTTCATAAAACCACACAACATTTTTTTTATGCCATTTATTATCAACAGGTATAAATAGAGACAAAATTTTGTTTGTTGTTTTCAAACCTAGTGTAGTGTTTGGGTTTCTACTTAGATCATTAAGTAATGGATAACACACGCAGGCGTTTCCCCTTTTGCCGAGGTATAAGATTATTCGAATCGAAAAATCTTATGCTTTCATAAAAACTACTTGCGTAATCGATTACGAACACTCTGCGTATTCGTAAAACATCGAAAGGACGTCTGCGAGTGCTCCGCTAAAAATGCCGTTTTGCACTGTCATGTCTTGCAGAAGCAATTCAAACATGTCGAATATTAAAAAAGATGGAATAACCTTTCATTTGTGTATATTTTTTTATTTTTTTTAACGTACATTTCTAATTAAATGCAATTTCTAATAATCGTCGATGTATCGTTTAGCGATATGATCAAGACAAATAATCGAGTCATGTGTTTACTCGATCATTGATGCGGCTTCACGAGACTATCATGGAAAGAAAATATACAAATTTAATCTTTATGAACTAAGAGATAAAGTTGAATTTAAAACGCGATATTGAACCCTATTCCCCACGAGACTATAAAGTGATGTAGCGAGACTATCTTGAAGAAAAAATATACAAATTTAATCTTTATGAACTAAGCGATAAAGTTGAATTTAGAACGCGATATTGAACCGCACTCCCCACGAGACTATAAACTGATGTAGCGAGACTATCTTGAAGAGAAATTCAAATTTAATCTTTATGAACTTAGTGATAGAGTTGAATTTAAAAAATCGTCGTTGAAAAGGTCGTAAATTTTTACGACTTTCTTAGTGACGGACTGCTTTTAACTTGAACGTCGATAAAAAAATATATTAGTATAATTTGAAATGAGATGAGAATTAATCTTTATTATATTACAATTTTACACAACTGCATAAAAAGGAGTATAATGTTTATTTTGTAAATCTTGTATATATTTATTAAAATTTACGCTCGGCTACTTTTAACTGGCAGAACATTTTAATCGTACGGAACCCTTCGTGCGCGAGTCCGACTCGCACTTAGCCGTTTTTTTTGTAATGTTAATCTTGTAACCCTTCTATTATGTAATTTGTTTATATGTATGTATTAATATTGCGTATATTTCAGATTTACAAAAAATCGAATTACAATTTTTATTATACAGGGTGTACCAAAAAGTAGTGATGAACGGAAGCTGAGAGGTAGAGGACCTAAAGGGCTATCCGAAGCACCCCCATGTATGTTATGCGATTTTTCGTATTTTCGGAGTTATGAGGTTTTTTTCAATTTTTCACCTATCGCCGAGTACGATGATATTTTCACTCATGCTGACGTCAATGATTGCGGAAGATGCTTGATTTTTTTTGTGTGCTAAGCTGAAAGATAGGCCAATTCAGTATGGTAACATTTACTATCGTTAGATCTTTGAATGGAATAAAAAAAAGAATTAAATGGCAAGAAAGATAAAATTACCCAATATGTTCACCACTTCAAGGGCCCGTTAAAAAATAAAATCACATAAAAAAAGTTTTCCGTTTGACTTTTAAAAACTTGCTCTATCTATCAGATAGCTACCCTGAAAATTTCATTTAATTATTCAGAAGGCTTCAATCGAAAAATTTAAATCTAAATGTGGTAAGTGCAAAAATTGAATTAACTTGATGATCATTAAAACCAATAAATAGGTGTTTAATTACCAGAAATTTTTAAAATAACCCCGCTGTTGCTCAATGCAAGTGCGACATCACCGTAAAAAGTTGTCTTTTAAATGTCTGAATGCCCTTTTATCATTTTTAATGGTTTCTTCTGCTACTATGAATTTCCGGGTTATTTCGTCCAAATTGTGGCATTTTCTCAAGTAGCCGAGGTCTTTTTAGTATTCCCATTGAAACAAATCAATGGGGTTTAGGTCGAGGGACCGTGGAGGCCAGGCTTTAAGGCAGGCATCACCGGCGCATGCGCAGGCTGCAACGACCAATCCATCTTTCAGGGTATCTTTGCCCTTTAGCCTGGCCTGCACGGTCCCCGGACATAAACCCTATTGATTTTTTTCCTTGGGGATACTACAAAGACGAGAGACTGCCACAATTTGGACGAAATAACCCGGAAATTCATAGTAGCAGAAGAAACCATTAAAAATGATAAAAGGGCATTCAGACATTTAAAAGACAACTTTTTACGGTGATGTCGCACTTGCATTGAGCAACAGCGGGGTTATTTTAAAAATTTCTGGTAATTAAACACCTATTTATTGGTTTTAATGATCATCAAGTTAATTCAATTTTTGCACTTACCACATTTTGATTTAAATTTTTCGATTGAAGCTTTCTGAATAATTAAATGAAATTTTCAGGGTAGCTATCTGATAGATAGAGCAAGTTTTTAAAAGTCAAACGGAAAACTTTTTTTATGTGATTTTATTTTTTTACGGGCCCTTGAAGTGGTGAACATACTGGGTAATTTTATCTTTCTTGCCATTTAATTCTTTTTTTTATTCCATTCAAAGATCTAACGATAGTAAATGTTACCATACTGAATTGGCCTATCTTTCAGCTTAGCACACAAAAAAAATCAAGCATCTTCCGCAATCATTGACGTCAGCATGAGTGAAAATATCTTCGTACTCGGCGATAGGTGAAAAATTGAAAAAAACGTCATAACTCCGAAAATACGAAAAATCGCATCACATACATGGGGGTGATTCGGATAGCCCTTTAGGTCCTCTACCTCTCAGCTTCCGTTCATCACTACTTTTTGGTACACCCTGTATCTGTAGCGACACCTTGGTACAGAAATAAAAAAAGACGGGTTGCACTCCGGGAGTGCCGGGAGAAGTGAAAACTTGATTATTAACGTTGAGCATGTTTGATATCCATTCGTCTTACGCTTTTTCGATCAGGTCACGTGTCCTGACGCGAGTTTAAGATTTTATACCCAACGCCGCTAAAGAAGTTTTCACTTCAAAAAAAAGACAGGTTGCACTCCGGGAGTGCCGGCAGAAGTGAAAACTTGATTATTAACGTTCAGCATGTTTGATATTTTGGAATGGTATCCGTCTTACGCATGGAATATAAGGGCTAAAAAAAAGTCTGTCGTCACCTGACGCGAGTTTAAGATTTTATACCCAACGCCGCTAAAGAAGTATTCACTTCAATAAAAATTTCTGTACCGATATTTATTTTATTGAATATAATATGTCATATGTGATGTGTTGAATAAATACAAATAAAATGGCGTTTTATTGTTTTTTCGTATGCATATAATAATGATGAAAACGTTAAAAATGACCTATGTAGTATTTTTTATGAATATAATATTAATGTTATTTTTAATTTCAACAAAATTATTATTTTTGTAATATCGATATGGTTACATCCCTTTAGAGCGATTGTATTATTACGTATATGTACAGAGATTTTTCTGTGTAATCGATGTATGTGTGCAAAAACATGCTAGTCTGCCAATTTTGTATTAGTTTGAGTTTGTAAAGACACAAATTATTTTTGTGAATGTGTGATTGTTTTTCAAAGTGTGAGTTACCCTCCCCGCACCAAAATCGGCAGAAAGTTTAGTTAGAACATTTGCCAGCGTGCTCCATCCATTACTTAATGATCTAAGGGTTTCTATAAATATTTTTTATTAATTGGAAATCAACTAATTTGTAGTATGAAAAATGCACAATTTAAATTGAAAAATAATAAATTTAAGTTTCACCTATACCTATTTATTTTCTACAGTAGCTTCATTAGAATGTGTATTATCTTTGTTGTAATTATTATCTATCCTAATATTATAAAGAGGAAAGGTTTGTAATTATGTATGTATATGTATGGATTTCACGCATAAACTACTGGACCGATTTTGATGAAATTTGGCACAGATAATCTTTAGACCCTGAGAAAGAAGATATGCTACCGTTTATTGCGAAATATGTACCACGGGCAAAGCCGGGGCGGACCGCTAGTTATTAATAAATAAAATAGAAAACGCTTTACCTGTTGGACATTCTTATTTTCTGATATTTCTCGTCTTCAGGGTAAGTCACAATGTTCTCTAAATACTTACATAGTGTTTCTACACAGGTATCAATCTGTAAATTTAGAATATAGAAATAAATTTTAAAAGGGAAAAGAAAAAATTGTTTTCTCAGTATTTTTTTAAATAAAAAAAAATATTGTATATTTTGTGCCATTTAAACAGTTTAATAACTCACATTCAATAAAATAAGACAACTTAATATGTATTTCAGCATTATTTAAAATTTATCTGTTTTCATTTCAGCTGTAACTAACTAAATATCGAAAATTTTACGAAAAAGGCATCACTATCACTACATAGTATAAAACAAAGTCGCTATTTCTCTATGTCCCTTTGTATGCTTAAATCTTTAAAACTACGCAACGGATTTAGATGCGGTTTTTTTAATAGATAGAGTGATTCAAGAGGAAGGTTTTAGTATATAATTTATTAGGTTTTAGACAAAGCGGGCGAAGCCGTGGGCGGTAAGATAGTGAAATATAAATGTTTGTTCGATATCATATAGATATATGTACTAACGGTCTGCCCTGGCTTCGCCCGTGGTAGAGATTGTCTAATCTAAAAATGAACGCCCCTCCACTGTGTTTACGCTCACATTCAAAGTACGTGTATAGACGCAATACACACAAATTGGTCTGCCTCATTGGTCGTTCAGTCCTCCAGTCCCGTCCATGCCCGAACGACAGGACCAGTTGGCCAACTAGTGCATAAATGACGCGATGCACGACAGAACGGACGTGTCATTCCGTACATAGCGCGCTCTCCCCGCCATACAATGCTAGGCACCTGAACTGATCGCCCGATTAGTTGACAAATCAGTGCGCGAGACAGTCAAAGTTTGCAGTAGAAACGCCGCGCGCACACATATAAAGTGGTTCAATAATTATTTGTCCTCACACATTGAAACAATTAAGTTTAGTGGAGGGGCGTTCATTTTTAGATTAGACAATCTCTACCTACATGTTTAAACTATCCTATCTCTCAAATTGGATCGCACTGCACATGGTGTGCGAATTTTATTATAATCGGTTTAGTGGTTTAGGAGTCCATTGAGGACAAACATTGTGACACGAGATTTATATATATTAAGATGGTTTTTCAATAATAATAATCTCACCTTTTCCCTATTATTATTACACGACTGTATAATAAGACAAGCCGTGAGTCCTCGCTCCTCTTCTAATTGTTCATACAGGAATGTTTTTATGTTTCGCTTCCATTCGTCGCGAGGTAATATGTCGTTGCTTATTATTGGACATCTATAATTAAGAATTTATTTATATAATAAAATAATTTATGCGATCCGAATGCCTTTTTAATTTTGTAGCCTAGTAATTATTGAATAATAATATACATTGATGTAATGTTTGAAGCACTTATGTATAAAAGCAAGTCAAATAACAAATTTGTGATCGCTTTGCATTTTTTAAGCAGTATTGTTTTTAAATCAGTTTACAGGCAGCCAAATAGTATATATATATATATATATATATATATATATATATATATATATATATATTATGCAACATATATTTATTTATTTCATGTATATTCCATAGACAAACTTGTTGCAAATACTAACTTAAAATAAACACCAGAAGCGGCAAAATTTCCCGGCACTTCCTTTTCTATTTCTACCTTCTTTTCCACTGGGAGGGGTTCATTTTCAACTTTTGAGTTTGTCGCTTCACTCTCCAATTCTCTTTTGACCTGAGCCTGTGGTATTTCAATAAATATTAGGTAATCTATATATGTATATGAAACTCAAAGGTGACTGATATAGTGATCTATCAACGCACAGCCCAAACCACTGGACGTATCGGGCTGAAATTAGGCATGCAGGTAGATGTTAGGACATAGGCATCCGCTAAGAAAGGATTTCCCGAAATTCTTGCGGGAACGGAGAAAAACGGGGATGCACATACAAAGTCGTGGGCGGAAGCTAGTTATAAATATTTTAATAAGAGTATTTTCTTTCACATTATAAAAATAAGAAATAGAATATTCATTGCTCATGTTTCAGGTACTTCAGATATTAAATAAAAAAAAATAAGGTGCATTAGGGTAATTCCTGATGACGGGGTAAATGCAATAACGCTAAAATAATATGTAACTAATGATTAATTAAACAAACATGAATAATATTGTTATCAAACTCGTTTATTTTCATGTGATGCCTTTACGATTCTCACAATAAAACTATACTCTGAAGTGTATTCACAATTTTCCTAATTACTCGACATCCGGAATTCCTCGAATGCACTGTTTTAAAATTGGACAAAATATAAGCTTGGTCAATTCGTTCAATACTCTAACTGCGAATAAATCTTAATAAAACTAGTTACACAATAGGACGAAAACATCGGAACCGTAGCTAACCGAAGGACTTGTTTTGTATTGAGAAGAAAATAAAGATTAACAATAAAACATGCTTTAATATTTTTCAAGACAGTTTGGTAACACACAACACAGATAAATAACAGGCTCAGAAATAAAATTAAAAGGAAAAGCCTGAAATAACATGATTATCTCATAAAAGATTAATTTCTATATTTAAGAAAAGATAAATTATTTGAATTAATTGTTACATAAGCTTTCAATAAATAATACAATTGAAACAGCAATTCTTCAATCAAAAAACTACATAATACATATTATTTATTTTTATTTATTTGACACTTCATTACACACATTATTTTATAAAATATAAAAGTAAATAATAAATCACAAAGTTACAGCTTTAATATGTGTAACGGGGCGGCCTTATCACTTCAGAGTGATCTCTACCAGGCGACCCCTCAGGCAAAGGACAAGTGTTTGCTGTATAAAGGGAGGCATCAAAATCTTATTTTAAAAACTAAACAATATTTTATAAACATACATATTACTTAATAATTAATAATATATACCTACTAAATGATAAACATACACATAAAAAATAATAGTTATTAATTACTTAAAGTATTAAGGTCACTACTCGGAGCCATATTCCAGATCTAAATAATATTTATGTATTAGACGTTTATAAGAAGTTAAAGATTGATACATGAAAGATACATTTTTTTTTTTTTTTAAGTGGAGAATGCATTTAGGCATACCCAGAGCGCTCGGGGAAAGGGCCCTGGGTTATGTCGGACTCACCCTGCAGAATGCAGGGACCTACCGACTAAACTCCACTGTGTTCCACCGTGCCGCTGTATTGACGGAGCCGCGGGTATTCGTTAGAACGCATCCGCAGACAACATGAAAGATACATACCCTAATAGCAGCCAAAGAAGTATTAAAAGCAGGATTATCTCTCTTGAGCGAGAGTCTCGCCAGCGCAGCCTCCGCAGCAACCTTACTTTCTTCCGAAAGACCACTCCTCTTGATCATGGGTTCCTCTCGCCTCACAGATTGGTTACTTATACTTGACTCACTTAACCTGTGGCCAGGACCAGCTAACTTGAATTTGGCGTCCGCTTTCTTTTTTTGAAAGAATTTCTTTATTTTTTCCGCCATTTTAGATGCGTGGTGTGTGTTCTTTTGGCAGTTTTAACTTGGATACACTCTCTTTCAGTTGTGCTATGGTTGCTGATGTAGCTGTAAAAACATTAACTTTATGAGACAAGAAACAACAGGATAATTATGAAAACTATTTATGTTAATCATACTAACAGTGTTTTCTTACTAGAAGTTTTTAATTAGAATTCAAAACAATTAATGACATACCTACTGAGAAATTTTCTTTTTTTCTACACTAGATTTGGTTTAAAAAACTTAAACAAAGGCACTAGTAAATATAGTTTACACATTATTTTTATCAAGATAAAGAGAAAAAAAAGATTAGAGAATGCATCAATATACAGATGTTTATGATAAAAACTCAACCATATGACGTAAGGCTAGAGAAAACGGCGTAGCTAGGCAATTATTGTTAGTTGTTAATTAGCTTTAAAATGAAAGTAAATGGAACGGGATAATAGAATTGAATGCGGGAATACACTTGTCACTTACCGGGTTTCATAAACCGCTCAGATATCCGGTTTCCATAAACACGCCAAGATATAAAAATCAATAACAACGTAAACACAAGAATGATAAGAAATGTTTTAAGGAGCAATAATTGAAATTCGTTGAAGAAAAATACTTCCGCTAAGTCGTCGTAAAACGTGAATTCATTAAAATTAACAAGACTTTTAGGTAAGTTTTCGATTGGCAATGATGACACGCAAGACTGAAAGAAATCTTTCGCGAAGCCCAGAGTATCCTCGATTTGAAGATACAAAGCTTCGTAAAGGGTGGAATTAAAACCCGTGTTTTCGAATAAAGACATTACACATGTACAATATGCATGCAAATAATAATTTGCGCAAAAACTTTAAAATGATGAAATTATAACATAGGAAGTAGGCTGTATTGAAAAATAATCGCAAAATGCAACATTCGAAGAATTATTGTCAACGTCGTCGTCAAAGTCAATTGACAATAAATATGGCACCCGCCAGATGACAGAACCATAAACTAAAAATCACAGACGACATCTCTCGTCTTTTTGATCTAAATTCAAATGGAAAAATTGGGAAAAATAATAATATTTTATTATTCACTTGGACGATAACAAATCTCGCTCAATATATTAAGCATTTTCATTTACTACAGTTAGTTTGATTTAAAATGCAGTAATTTTTTTCAAATCGCATAGCTTAGGTCACATTGATCTTGCAAGAATAAATGTTGTGTTGTACATTCTAGGCATTCTGGCTAATCATTTAAACCACATACATTAAAATTCAAGTAATTTTATATAGATAACTGTGTTTTAAACCACAGGTTTTAAACAGACAATCGATTGAGCAACTGTTTAGATGAGTGCGATGAGTGTTTATCGTGTGTTTAGAAATAGAATTTCAGAAAACAACTTTCTGAAATTCTAGAGATCTGTTTAAATTTTGATGGATAACAGATAAAAAACATCAAATATTTCTTAGGATTGAAATAGAAAATAATACAATATTCTAACTGCTATGAAGATAGTTACGCATTAGTGTAGAAATTGAAAAATTAATAGGGATTCCATTGCATGTAATTTTGTTGCTTCTTATTAATTATAGAGGACAGGATATAAGGCAAAACATACAATTAATAAAAGTTATACAAAACTTAGCGTTTAACTGTGTGATGATTTGATGTGATACTTGTAAAATATTAGTGCATTATAATAATTATGAGCCACACATTACAGTCATCATGATTTTTATAAAAATATTTTATTAAATAGACCTTGGAGTAATTTCCCAGAAAACCCATTAGTTGAATAAAGACTAGTATTTAAAAAATATTAACAGCAAGTATTGCAGAGCGCATTTATGCTGGAAGTTTTTAAATGAGTTTAGGCACGCAATGTTGCCATTTGAATTATTGATATGATGACGTTTTGCAGTTTAAATTTCTGTGAATCCAAATTTATTACGTCCAAATTACCTTTATTACTTGCTCTGTGCAAATTACCTTCGATACACTCTCTTCATTGATGTTATTTTTATTATTAGATACATATTAAAGCATATAACACTATATTAATAATTATCGAGGAAGGCTATTAATAATAATAGATATCATCACGCTAAGAACAACAGGAGCGGAGCAATACGGATAAAACCGCGGGGCACAGCTAGTTTGTTATAAAGGTCAATCTAAAGTCTAAAGATAATATGGTGGAGAAGAAAATCAGTAATAAGAATTATTATTAGTTTCTATGTTTATAATAAAAAAAAAAATCATTTGCATTAAATTAGACTGCATTTTGTCCATTACGGTACTTTTAAATTTTCATTTCGATCTATAATACAATATGTAGATACATATAATGCAATATTTATCTCATATTTTCCTTCCATTCCATTTTGCACGCCTCATAAGCGAAGCGTTGAGGTGGGTACTACTGTCACTTCGCGCAAAACATCTGATTTTTCAAACTTAAAATGTCTTTATGTATCATACATTGCACTTGTAAGATAATACATACACACACATATTAAGAAAAAACACTATTTTTAACGTTCATGATATTTTTGATAACATTTTTGTTATTTAAACTAGTTAAAAAACAGTTTAAAAAAGTTCTGTCTTGGACGTCCGTGTGTCTGTATGTGCGGATCCTTTTTCTTGTTAACACGATAGCGACCGAAATACTTTACTAATCGAGTCTTTTTTTTTCTCTTACGCTTGAGTATGCTCAGGAATAGAACCCTTTCATTTTTCAGGGTCTGATTCGATGTGGTTTAATTGTTATTAAATAAACAAAAATAATAATTAATAAATATTTATTAAAAAAAAATTATGAGGCGTGCACTTTTGGATTTTCCAATTTCCTTTTGTGGTTCGGAACTCCAAAAATGCAATTTTAACTGTAATATTTTGGAAAGAAGTTGCGAATATGAACAGGAAATGTAATTTCATTGTATTGACTATTGACTGACCGTCTGAACTCTGAAGTAGTGAATTCCTGTGTCCCTTTGTGGGGTATGGGTCAAATGCAATATGCTAATCGATTTTCTTTACGTACAACTGAGTGATCAGCCTTTTGCTCGTCCCCACCGGGTTTTAAAGCTAGGACTATAATATCTACACTCACGCATTGTACCAAAAAGGCGATTTGTATGTTTTGAAATAGCACAGACAGCAAATATTACTACGTTGGCTTGGCAGTAAATTAGTAGTTACAATTATTTATTGAGTTTCTTTCAAAAGTTAAAAAAAACTAATTTAGGTACTAGAATCTTCTTATCTTCCCCCAGATAATAATAATATGATAATGTAATATATCTAAATAACATGATGTGAAGATATCTTTACTGTCATATTGTAAAACCTCTTCAATTGATTCTACTAGCTGCTACTCAACTGCTACTAGATATCTTCATAGTTCGTAGGTATTTATGGGAGTTAAAATATCTGTGCCTCCAGTGAATAAGGGAATAACTCAAAAACAGCACTTTTCAGGAGAGACAAAAAACTATATATCAATACTAAATCTTTATTAATTCAAAATTTTAAGCTTGTATGTGTAAGATATGATGTAAGACTATATTTTTACATATGAACACATATTGTAACAACCCCAGAAATATACTTTTTTCGTGTTTTTTTGTAGTTGTGGCCTTATGAACGAGTACTTCATGGAATAACTCAATGTATTCACATAATTTTTTTTTTACTCTTTGCAATATAACGACTTATGCCCTTATGCACTATGTTCATAATCGCACAACACGACTTATATTATTGCCAGTTTTGGTTTTATAGAAATGATGTGACTTATTATGCTTGAAATTTGTGTACTTTATGACTCAATTGAGGCTTTTTAGTGGAAAAACTATGCACGTAGCTTGAAAAACGAATGAAATCAACGGGTTTTTTTATCGTTATTAGATAATAAAAACAAAACATCATTTAGGTATTTATATGCATTTAACCCTAGAAGTCCAATCTACGTAAATTTGACGTATGAACTCTTCTATATTTACCATCGAATCGCTGCAAAATCCAGAACCAACTTATTAGCCGTCGAGACCTAGCAGTACATAGTTGGCTCATCCATGTAAATTCCGCCATTTGGTTGTAAAGAGGATGTTGTGCGTCATTTTGACGTATAATTGGGCTTTTCGTAACTTTTAAAATTGTTTCAAATTTTTATTTTGTGATTTATTTGAATAATTTTTTTCCAAGTCACGTTTCACATGATATCTATAGTATTATACTATAGATTGAGTATAAAATGGGATCCAGACAACATTTATACTAGGACGAAAAACCTTCAATTTTAGTAAATGACGATTATTGTCCTCCGCTGGATTTGGACTTCAAGCAAAGGGATTGTGTGGCTGAAGATGTTGTCCGGAGTAAAACCGAATATGTTATGGGGTTTTGTTACCCATGTATAATGAAAGTCGTAGATTGTAAAATAAACCTTTAATCGATCTTTCAATAATACAGTACTATGTTGTTAATGCTATACAATGTTTCACCAGTCACCACAATGAGTCTAGTCTGTACAGGTTAGCAGGAGACAATCATTGAGTATTGGTATTAAATACGTATCAACTGCGTATTGCGTTTTGCGTATTAACTATTGTCCTAGTGAAAATTAATCGTCGAATCAATTTAAAATTCGATCAAGTACGTTCCGTTTCGGAACGCCACAGATAATAAAATATAGATAATAAAAGTGGCAACGCCACAATGTCATGGTGGTATACATTGAGGATACAAGCACTATAAAGAGATAAGAGAAGCCCGAAAACCATATTCCTGTATGTTCAGTTAATACAGGAAAAGTTATAGGTGGTCAGTGGCGATATTTTACGGCATGATATAGAATTTTAACATTTTCTATATCATATAATATCAAAATAATGTAGATAAATGCTAATGCTTCCTTCTAGGGAAGCGCGCTCCATCATAGGCCACATCTCAGCTTACCATCAGGCGAGATCGTGGTCAAGCGCTTCCCTATCACACAATAAAAAAAAAAAAAAATAAATAAAGAAAATACAATGAGCCGCAAAGATTTTATGAAAAAATTAAGCACAGATTTGAAGGTGCCTTGGATGCAAATACGACTTGTGGCACGCACTTTGAAGAGACTCTACGTGACAATAGCCCAATTTTTTCAAAATATGGTACCAGAGTATCCATAAAATGTTTACGAAAATGCAGGACCAAAGAAGTATCGATATTGCGGATTTTTTTCCTATAAAAAAGGCAAATTACCAAAGCACAGTGGCTAAAACGCTATATGCGGAGAAAACAATATTCATAAATTGTCAAGACTGGTTATAAATACTTACTTTTTTTTTATGCGACTATTATAGTTAGATAATTTTTTGAAAAAAGATTTTAGAAACGAGTTATTTTTTAAAAACTTACCCAATTATAAGAATATATTGTTGGCTTTTTTTAGATGATTCAATAATTATCGTTCTGTATTTATATAAACAAAGAGTATAATATCATTAAATGCACTTAATGTGTTAACTGTATTTTTAATATCTATTGCAAAAAATAGTTAATTTCCATAGAAATATATTAGTATCCCAAGTTAACTGATAAATACCTTTTTTAAAAAATATAAAGATTTATTGTTGCAGATTTATTGAAAAAAAAAACGATTTAAAAATAATAAGGAATAGTGTGTGTTGTTTCCGTGCAGTATTCAATTAATAGACCAATAGCAACACGGCATTAATGCCAAACTGTCTCATGTCGTCACTTGAACCAATGACACTAAAAGAGTTGTTCCTTTATGCTCATGTTAGAAAAATGACACAAATGCGTTTATACTAAAATAGTGTTAGGACTGATGGAACAAAATGAATTAAGTCTTTATTCAAAAAGTATAACTACACATACGTCTTTGTGTTCGTGGGTACTTTTGACTCGAGACGAATAGTTCCTTTGCGATTGCCTAAAATGATGGATAAGGTAACTTATACCGTTTATCACACCCTACTTATACCGTTTGGGTCATTCGAAAAAATGGGTTAGGACGCAGCTAGAGATATGACCTTTTGATATGTTGTGTATTTTGACGAGCTGAATCCAATGGTGCAATAAAAACCAAAGGGAATAACTCGTCTTACTCCCTTATTCACTGGAGGCACAGATATATACTTCTTGAGTAACGTATCTACCCATAGATAACTGACCGACCTTTAAAGACACATAACTAATACTGCATATTATTATATAGGTACTAGTAAGTACTTTCGCATTAAAACACGATTAATTGAGATTTAAGGTGTTGTGACGATTCGCAAAAGATCCATGACGTGTTATCTTAAAACAATTGCTTGATACATTTGAAAGTCATATTTTGCCAGACCGCTGTCTTGTTCACATCTGATAATTTGTTTTATCATATGATAGGAGTAGGATAAAATATCCACTTATTTCATGTAACTAGCATTAGTTTATCTAACACTCAATATAGGTACTTTTCTTTAATCTTTGATCATGTCTCTGTGGGGTGTTGGTTCTTTCAAGTTGTATTTTTCAAGTATCATGTTACAATTCATAGGAACTAGGAAGTGATCATTACTGCCACGAAGAATTTAGGATACACACCGATTAAAATATCCTATGTTTTCAGCTTGAGGCAGAGTTGTTTTTGAAAACTTCACACATTATTATTGATTAGTACTAAAATACGGGGTTAATTTTCATAATACCCCGCATAGGGTAGACGACATAATATTATGGAGCGTCGATGTAGACTATTACTTAGTTAGTTTTACCAATCGCACCCGGAATTACTTATTGGCTCTATCGTGCGCGGTTTTTAGTAATAATGTTAGTAATTGATGATTTTTTTTTTCATTAACAACTCGTTATTGTCCTTACTCCTTATGCTATTTAATTGGTAGTCATATACATATAGATTATAGGTAGTGTCTTGTATTATCATGGTTAACAGAAGATATATAACTTTGTTGCCATCCGCGTTTTATTTTAAAACAAAGAACAATATTTATATCTCAGAACAGATAAGACATAATGTGTAAAGAGAGTGGATTAGTATTATCAAGATTTTTTTGGTTGCAGTACATAAAAATACCTTCATTAGGTATGAAACAACCTAGCAGACATTTCAATTTTCAAAGCACCTTATCTGGGCTAATCATGTAATATACTTAGGGCCGATTGTTCAATGCTTGGATAAAACTTATCCGTCGAATAAAGTATTACACGATAATATTAAAATGTCACGTAAACTGTCAAATACGAGCAATTATAGAATACATTTTTAAAATGGTAGTATAATATGTCTGTGGGTAGTATTATACATTATTTGACGAATAAGTTTTAACCAAGGATTGAAAAATCAGCCCTTAGTCTGTAAACGGTGAACGTAGGTACATAACGTAAACAGGAACATTCTTTTTGAAAATGAAAAATTTTCAGTGCAGTAAAGTGGCCTAGTATGTTCTTTTTCGCAGTAGAGTTATCATTTACGAGGTATCTTTTTACTTTTTCTATACTTTGATAATAAAGATTTTTGTATCGTTCTACATAGACACTATAATTTTAATTGCATATTAAACACATTGAAAACTCTGCAGTGGATGGAAAATAAATAGTTTGCGTGTAATAAGGCTGTTATGAAATTAGCTCAAAACTGTACCGCTTGTAAATTGTAATACAAAACAATTAGGTAAGTATTGTTATCATACAAATTTTAAAATATTTTGTATGAAGCAAAGAACATTTTGTATGAAAATGAATTGGGAATTAATTATAAAATATACTGAATAATATTAAGAAATTACAAGGATTCCATTCAGACTACCTACTTACATAATACCTTTCAATACTTGAAAAGAATTTCGTAGACATAGTTAGGTCTAAAACATTAATCTTGGATCCTAAGGAAAGGTTTTACGTTTTTTAGGCATTTGTAGTCTGTCTTGATTTAGTACTGTTATATCTGCTAAGGATAGGGCTTATAAGTAGTTGCCCGAAAGACTTGGGTTTGACATGGGTTTGACTTTTTATTTATTCAGGGAAATATGGTAGGATGTTTGAAGGATGTTTGAGTAATTAGAATTAGATAAATGTCTTGTCTTTCTTTCTTCTTTCTTCCAATTAACGTTTAAAGGTTTTTAATTTTTAAATAACTTTTAACTCAATAGATTTTCAGATAGTCCGTCCGTAAATAGCACTAATTAGTGGTAATGAATAGGTCATTTAAAACAAGAAATACGCCACTGCATTACAGTTAGTGGTCGCCATTATAAACATAGGTAAAGCTTCAACATGGCTCCAACGATTCTCACTTACCTTTCTGCTGTTTATTCAACAAACAATACTTCATACTATTAGACTGACAAAAATGGTGGTCCACAAAGTAAGAATTTATTTTTATTTTCCGACAATTGCCGGGGTAAATTTGGTCATTTGATTTTGTACGGCATCTGTGTCAAACTATTTCAATACTGCTTTTAATCCATTATTCCGCCGTACAAAAATCATGGAGACAAGGGGAAAAAATCTCTACCTGTACTTTCCGATTCTCATCCACTCAGTTGGACAGCTTACAAGTGACGGCATAGTGCTGAATCTTATAATTTTATGCTCTTAAATATCGTTCTAGATAGGTCACCTAGTGGTTGAAATGACCCATAACTTTTTCAACATGGGCCTGTAGTCTATATCTAAACAAAACTTTGACTTAGATGATAGTTCTACTGCGTGTTTCTTGTAATGATTATGTTGTGAAACTATTAGTTCCTATAGTTATAGGCTAGATCGATTGCTAGTTCATTTAAGTCCCTTTAATAATTCATTGGTTAAGTTTCAGAGCTGTAAGTAATCAATAGGAAAGCGCATTAGGTAAAGTTTTAGTTGCAAGTAGTTGTATATAGTATTTATGTGTTGAAACACACTTGTCGTTTTTCACCGTCTGTGTACTTACTTGAATCTTTAAAACTACGCAACGGATTTTGATGCGGTTAGATACCTAGAGAGTTAGAGACTAGAGTGATTCTCAAGGAAGGTTTTAGTACCTACCTATATAAAGCGGGCGAAGCCGCGGGCGAAAGCTCGTATTATTATTTATTCATACTCGACTACCATATTATGTGCATTTTTGAAAGACTGTCTGTTGATTCAATTTATATTTAACAGCTTGTTACCATTACCTAATTAAAGAGACAGTTGAAGATCCACACATAGGTAGATGTTATAAAATTTGATCTCTAACAGGAGGTAATAAATCGTGAATTCGTGTAAAATCATGCTTAAGTTAACTAATGCGGACGTTAATTGCCCCGATTATAACATTAAAACTTAAAAGGTTGCAAATTAGTACTACATTTACTGGGTTAACTTTATAAAATGAGGTAAAATGTACCTAAGAGCGAAAAGCCAACGCTATTAGTTTACATACAACAGGGTTTAATTTAACCAAGAACACTTATCACCATGTAAATTCAAGATGTCGATAATGTTATATGATTAGATAATAAGAGAATCGAGATATTCTGATACTAGTTGTTTCCTATTTAACAAAACAAATACACACAAGTAGTGTATAGAGTTAGAAGTACATGTGAAAATTATAGTGAACTTGCTTTTTTTCAGTTGATGATAGAGGTAAGTTTTATCTAAATTTTTTGTTATTAATTAAAAATAGGTAATTTATTCATTGAGAATTAATCATAGAAATAAGGCACTATTTATTCATCTTAATTACACCACTATATTACTTACAGACTATTTTCATTACTTACACTTTTATCAATCATTTAGTTTACTTAATAGTTAATACATAGGTACCTACGTCTATTGCAATTACTTACAAGTTTGATTAGTTCTTATATTTCCTGTAAAGATAACAAACATGTTCAAAATAACAATTTTTTAAAACAGCTAATAAAATGCTTGACTTATAAACGCTACACTATTTTTCATTCACTAATTGTATAATTTGTTGTATTCGTAAAAATAAACTACAACATTTTTTTAATAAAATAAAAAAGAAAATTTAAGAAATTTCAAGGTTTTATATTTCGAAATATACATTACCACGTAAAAGTAAAATCATGTCGGGAAACGGGAATAGAACAATACGGGAAAACCCGCGCTTATCAGATTCTAAGAAGGTTATATAAAGAAAAATATTGACTTTTTTCTCAAACCTAACATGGTCTATGTTCCTACCTACTATGTTCTAGACTTTTCGTCAATCCTGCTATAATATTATGAGCTCTAAAGCATATTTATAAACAATGCCATTAAGAAATGCTAACGTCTTGTAGAAAGTTCTCGGCGCTTTTATAATACAATTTTAAGAAGTGCTTCTATTGAGCATATTCAAATAACAGTTATGTACTTACTTTTAAATTTTAAATAGGTATCTATTGAGATTTTTATTTATTTGTTCGGATTATAATATCAAACAGACAAGGATTAGCGAGGATGAATTTTGTGTACTTAAAATATGTTTTTTTAATAGTAGGTAAGTAGGTAGTTATTCATACCTTATAAGAGAGGAAAATAGAGTAGGTAGTTCTTAGTGTTCCAAAATTACCTATACTAAAAATGGGCAAGTACGTAAATTTTTGTGTGTAACACTACCTACTTACCTAGTAGACTTAGTTATGATATTATACAAAATATTCAATGTGACTTTCTTATTTAACTGATTTTATAATAATAGTGTATTCGTTCTTAGCAGCAGATACCTACCTAATCTATAAATTGTAAAAAGGCAGCTAAACTGACCGGGCTGCTTCGCGCAGCAATTGTTTCGCGAGGCTGCTCGCTCTGTGTGTATCCGCCTAATGGGCCCTCTACAAAATGGAGAGCTTTGAGCGAGTAGAGGCAATAACGATAGTGTAGAGGGCCTAAATGTATGATCGGCCGTTATTGCAGATGCTTTTTCTTAATCGCCGTAAGGCCGTTT
The DNA here is from genome assembly GCF_061535395.1 of Colias eurytheme. Taxonomy (NCBI): domain Eukaryota; kingdom Metazoa; phylum Arthropoda; class Insecta; order Lepidoptera; family Pieridae; genus Colias; species Colias eurytheme. The sequence continues at coordinate 4,497,874 of NC_143001.1, forward strand.
ATCGCTAACGTCGATGATCATTTGCGCCCACAGGTTGGGCCAACGCTGACCATTGTGTAGAGGGCCCATATTAAACAAAATTTAAGTATAATAACAATTTAGAAAATGTTTATCATAATTAGCACAGATAATATAATACTATACTAGTAATTTTAGTAGATTATTAGACTTGAAGAGTGTTGTTACATACCATCTTGGAACCTAGGTTGTAGTTGTCAACTCCGCTGCCCCCAAGATTTGAATATCTAATCTGTGCTCTTGAATTTAAGATATTTTTTATCAATTGACAGTCTCTTACAAAATAGTTAGTTTTATCTGATATCGCTAACACTTAATAATATTTGTGACATCCAAATAAATAATAGACTATGAGTTATAAATTTATATTTAATTTGAACTTTGAAGGTAGCACGACTCACGAGAATAATATAGGGTTAAAATCCAATCGGAATTAATTATTAGTTATTAGATATCTATCACAGAACTATATCAATTGAATCCTTACCAGAAAATAATAAGATAGAGATAAGAAAGATAAAAAAATAATTATTATTTTCTGTTAAAAATACATATATTCCACTAGCGGTCCGCCCCGGCTTCGCCCGTGGAACATATTTACGTTTTCCGGGATAAAATATAGCCTATACGATTCGGAAGAATCCCTCAAAGTAATGGTAAAAGAAATTTTGAAATCGGTCCAGTAGTTTTTGAGCCTATTCAATACAAAAATAAAAATGTTTCCTCTTTATAATATTAGTAGGTATATGACGTATAGATAAGGCTGTATAAGGCGTTTGTTCGCGAGACTCCTATTTCGGAATCATAAGCAAAATTACACAAAAACAAAACGCTATCAAGTAAAAAGGACTTAAATAAATAAAACGTAATTATACCAATCGCTATATTTCTCTATTTCCGAACGAATAAATTAAATGTCCTCGAACAAATGAGATAAAGGTTCTATATTCATGGAGTAATTAACCTTGAGTTAAAAGATAATAGAGAATCTGTAGTAGTATAAAAGAAATTCCTATATTTATCGCGTCTGTATGTTCGCGATAAACTCAAGAACTAGTGAACAGATTTTGATATGGTTTTCAATGTTATAGAGCTATTTTTTTTAATGCAATCTAACATTTTGAAATTATATTTTGGCAGATTTTTTTAAAATTTTGGAATAAAGGAACTAGGCATCGTAGCCAGCAAAATCAAATATAAAATTAAATAAATAACTTTTTTAAAAGAAAAATAAGTCTTTTGAACATCTTATATAGAAGTATTACATACATATAGATTGAACAACAGCAAATAAGACGTCATTACAAGAACAAGTAGGCGACACTCCGTCTAAATGCAAGAATCACAATCGAATAATTGCTATGAAGCTATATGTGTATTGTGTATTGTATATGTATAATAAGAGATATATTGGGCTGATATTACCAGTATTGATTTATTTTTTACCTTTCGTTATTCTGAATTCCCGTGTCCTTTGTCGCACGGATAATATTATACTATACGTATACATACTTAGTATTTGTAGGTGGTAGATGCATTATGTCTTTTATGACGTCTCTGATTGGCGGATCCTGAAAAAGTTCATTTATATTAAATACTAGCGGTCCGCCCCGGCTTCGCCCGTGGTAGGTACATATTTACGTTTTCTCTACATAAAAACCATCCTCGTACTTCAAGGAATATAATAAAAAAAGAATTATCGAAATCGGTTCAGCCGTTCTCGAGTTATGCGCTTACCAACACATTTTGCGATTCATTTTTATATATAAGATTAGCTTAGTTTTAAGTAAAACGAATTACTAACTCTATTAGGTTCAATTATTTGGAATATAAAATATTATGTACCTATCACTAGTCACTACATACTTTAAATTTTAAAACAAAGTCGCTTTCTCTGTCCCTATATGAATATCCCTATGTATGCTTAAATCTTTGAAACTACGAAACGGATTTTGATGCGTTTTTTTAATAGATAGACAGATTCAAGAGGAAGGTTTTAGTATATAATTTATTAGATTTTAGACAAAGCGGGCCAAGCCGCGGGCGGAAAGCTAGTTATATTAAATACATATTCTGTAATATATGTAGGTATGTTAATTATCGTCAGTGTTTAATTTTTAATAAAATATACAATTACTTATTAAAATATTGAACATTTAAAATGTTAAAATATATTTAAGTAGGTATTTGGTAAAAAATGTGAGTTTATTTGAGATACAAAAGACTACTTTACGTAAGTGTGCTCGACTATCGAAAGTGTTTAAATAATATTATATTCTGTCTATCTTTGATAACGGGTTGAAAGAGCAGCCATTTGAGAATTTATTTAAAGTATTTTAAGTTTATTTAATGACGACAATATTCAATATTTTTAAGTTTATACTTAATAAGTAAAGAAGAGATAAGAATTATTCGTAAAGCTGGAAAAAAATACGGCTATTGTTTGAAGGCGCATATAACGCGGAGACCATATGATATATTATATTATTATGTATGTTGTAAATATAATAAATATTTAATTATATGCCCTGTTTGATTCTTGCAAATAGTTTTATTGATATAAATATTACCTAAATAATTTATTAGTTAAGATCTCAGATGTTAAGATAAAAGAATTGCAGAAAATAGTGAACTTCTTAACCTAATCAAGTAGTTTAAATTTCGAACAATCATTGACTACCTACAACGTGCAAATCACGTAATATTATAAGATTCATGATGTATCTCGTATCTTACAATTTTAATACATCTTGTATCGGAGAACAAACAGTATAATATTTAATGAGCTACTGTACCGTTCAAATACATTCAAAGGAGACGTGACGAAAACAAATATTTGCAGCGTATCCACTCCATACAAATCCTGTTCATTGTGACATGACATTACACATACATAAGTACACAGGTCTTAAATTATTAAGCTGAATATTTGATGAAACGTGCGTTCAGTCGTATGAGCACGGATCGCGTGGGCAACTCGCGTTACGCACAAATCCGCCCATTAAACTATAATCATCCAATAAAAATAAATCCGTAACAAGGAACGGTGAAAATAGCAGTCCTTGTATCCTTTGACCACAGTCCGCGCGCGATTTCGAACGCGCGTTCGAATTTTGACGTTTTATTTCTTTTTTTTTAAACAGCCAATTTGAATTTCATGACACTTAAAAAGGTTGTGTAGTGATATTGACGTTTTGCGTTCAACCGTCACAGTGGATCCGTTCGTAAAAAGAAAAATGAAAATTTTCAAAAAGAAGCTTCGTTTTTCGATAGCGTCTAGCTACGTCTAAATTTTGCTGCATGCAGTGAAATATAACGGTAAATTGTGAGAAACATTTCACATATCAACAGCGACATTTCAGGATTTTTAAGAAAGGGGTAAGTTTAACGTTATGTTTGTTATATATTTTGATCATTTTATAATCCTGACGGGTTTGTATAAATAGTAATTACATTAGTAAATTCTTTTTCGGATGCTTTTATGGTATAATCTGTATTGTGTAATGTTGCCATAGTTTTATTTGTTTCCTTCACTGCGAGCCATGTATTAAAAAAAAAAAACTTCATTCTAATTGGTAACGAAAAAATATAACCATACATGAGTCTTTCATTCATGTAGGTACCTTAGGTATAAGGAACGTCCATCAATATGTAGTGGCAGTGGACCCTAATTCAATGATGAACATGATCCGAAAATATCATTGAGTGAACATACGGTAATAAAATTTGATTGACCTTCGACCTTATTAAGCAATTTATATACTAACTTATAGATCAGTGATCAGGTTGACATTAAGGCCTTGTTTTTAAACGCCTGTTAAAATTTTGGTTTGTTTAATTGTTTTTATTAACTCTTGTTCAGCTCTGAAATAATTTCATGGCAATGTATAATACTCACTAATTATTTTCACTGAAATTAAATCATGTGATAACAAATTTTAAGTATTTAACTATTTTTTACTTGAATTTTTAAAAAAGTATGTTTTTTATCAATATATTTTCATAAGTATTCGTTTCTTTAACGATCATACTAGGTTCGCTTCGCCAATTAATTGTGAGCCAATAAAAATGAGACAATGTCCCGTATAGCCATTATAGTCGTATGTACTTATATAGTGAGTCATTTATAATTCAAAAACATTCGCGTTCTCAGGACTCTACGCCCAGTCAAATACACGTGCTCAAGTTTTATCTCCAGGCGTAAAATATGATAAAATAATCAAGAATTATGTTTGTTGTTTACACAGACATATACAATATACATATATGTTTATATTGCACTAGCTATCCACCCGCGGCTTCGCTCGCTAGGCTGGCTCTTGATAGGGTAGATTCTCTTCTCTTAGTAGGGACAGATAGACAGCTGAAGCGATTTTGTTTTATACTATGTTGTGATTCTATCCTTGCTTCAAAATGCGTCACTAAACTGTAGAATTTCAGTGTTTCGGACATCGTACCAAATATATCATTCAACTAATGGGATATTTCATTCAATATAATATATCATCATCAAAATTATTATTGTATAACGTACTGGTCAATGTCTTTAGATATCCGTACTACAAATGCGTCACAGCATTGTCAACCAATCAGTTCTGTAAGTGGCCCATTGAGGCTACCTTATACAGGTTAATGGTCATTGTTGCCAGCTTAAATATTTGATAGTCCTGAACTTGAGTGAACGTTTCGGGCACGTGTAGACTTTGAAAAAGGAACATCCATTGCTTGTCCATTGACAATAAAAAAAAATAAGAAAAAAAGAAAACGCGGACTGTTCCATTTTTAAATGTCATTGTGTGATTTGATCTGTTTTGTTTTTAAATATGAATGTGAATTCGTATTATGGACTGAAAATTTTAAGTAAAAGTGATGTTTAGTGAACTTTTATTGTTTGTCTATTTGAAGATTTTCTTCAGATCCTGCACGTAAGAATTTTTTTATATTATTTATTAAGATCTTGCGGTTAAAAATTATCGTTATAATTAAGAAGCGATGACAATGTTTTACATTCAATTGACGTTAATTAGGTACGCATCTTTATGAAAAATTTGTGATGAAACATTAACAGAATTTTCATTAGTGACGGGACAAATTACTTCGTTTATATAAGCTCTTACAAATTCCTCAGGTTTCTATACTTAATAATTATATCTATAGTAATTCTATGAATGTTAAAATGAAATTATGTAAAAGTCTATAATTATTTTCCTTACGATCAATTCTCCACAAAGCCGTTCCTAGGTTTTTTGTTTTTACCTTTCGATTTGGAATATTCGATAAAAAAGTGTTTGGGTTTCTTTATATACTGACATAATAATATTAAGCAGGAAATACGGAAAATGGCCATTTTTTCCTTTCCTAATATGATAATTTCTTGAAATTATTTTATTTTCCGATAATAAAGTAAGTATAGAAAGTTTGAATTAAATCTGTCCGTTAGTGCGTCAAAATCGTGTCTAAGGCCCGATTCAGTGCGACGCGGACCGTCCGCACGCGGACTAGGTTTTGCGTCCGTCGCGGATGATTTTGTCGTTCAGTGCGATGCGGATCGGGATCGACTGTAACCCTCTCGGTTTGCACATTTGACGCAGCCGCCATGACAACGACAGTACTTTACATCCGCTCCGCGTGACTGTTGTCCGCCGAGCACTGAACAAATACATTAGAACCAGGCACCGTCCGCCCGCGGACATCCGCGGCGCGGAGGAGCGGCGCGGAGCGATTTCGACCGCGCGCGGATAGCTCTCCGCGACGCGGACAGCTCCGCGTCGCTCTGAACGCGCTGTAAGGTTTCATACATTTTACCGTCCGTCGCGGACGTCCGCGTAGGTCATCCGCGTCGCACTGAACAGGCCCTTAAGGACGACTCCTTTAGACACGATTTTGACTTTATTATCGGAAAATAAAATAATTTCATGAAATTATCATAGTAGGAAAGCAAAAAATGGCAATTTTATGTAACCGACGTTACATACAAACATATATTAGGTCATAGGTGTAGCTAATAACAGCGTTTTTTTAAAGAAATAAGTTACAAATATTAACCAATAAGACGATCACGGAAGCGTATAATAGACATTTGATGAACGCGATAAAAACTAATATAAAACACTTGTAAATGAAAACACTTTATATTATCAATTCAGCATGATGTTATAAGTTGAACGTCATGATATTGCTGATAATTTGAAAGAATTAAGTAGGAACTCTACACTTTCTGATAAGCCGTTGGATGATTCTAGAAAGTCGAAATATTTGATAAGAACTACATTAATTACGATATAGTATACCTATTTACTTATTATACTTTGTAGGTAAGGTACATACTTATAGCATAATATTAAGGTAGGTACTTATTTACATATGCACATTCAACACAGTAGTAGCACAGTAGTTACAATAGGAAATAATATGGTAATACGTGGTAGTAGTTTTAAATATTGTTCAATAAAGATGAATCTTTTTTTTTATTATAAAGACATATATTATCAAACAAGTTTATAAAAAAAATCACGTAAGTCTGTAGATTAATAATTGCACTCGTATGAAGTCGGGCCGGATTGCTAATTCTGAATAAAAGGTATTATCTGAATTATAGGTAATCTAATTTATTATTATATGAATGGTAATAACTAAAGATAATATATTATATAAAAATGTACTTAACGCTTTTACAGAACTTTATAAACCGATAACACACACATAGGAAGGTAAGTTTTACAGCCTTTATAGAATCCTTCCTACTGATAAAAGTTACAATAGGTTCGAGAATTATTCATCACTTTCTTCCTTACCAATTTCGCAGCAAATGATTTATAAAAGGAGAAATTTTAAAAGAATACAAAAAATGGATATCTAGGCGGGATTCTTACCGGTGTCCTAGGTACGCCGTAGCCGTAGTAAAAACTCAAAAATTTATAACGTACTTAAAAGAAATTGCCTGGTAGAAGGCTGGTCATGGTTACCTATTTGTCCGTAATGCAAATCGATCAGTGGAACAAAATATCTGCACCATACAAGAGGACACGGGAATTCACTAAATAGATTATTTAAATGTTGTTTTAATACATTATTTAAAAAACAAAAAATAATTTTGAATTTGAATTTGTAGGTAATTTGAATTTGAATTTGACAATGTTTACACAATATTACACCACCGAAAGTCTCTCGCCTACACGACACGGCCACAATTGCGATCATAATCCGTGCCAATTTATATAATTGACCTGAATTAGAGCTAGGTATAACCTGTATTAACTGTTCAATGATATCACATATTTTTAACTGACTTGAAAAAAAAGGAGCAGGTTATCAATTCGGCCGGTATATTTTTTTATGTGTCAGCGAATCGCAAACGTATGCATAACTTCTTTCGCGTTGAGAGTAATTAATTTTCAAGGTCGCGTCATGGCAATACCGTCACGTCACGTCATGGAATAAGGCTCACCTTACTCCATGACGTGACGGTATTGCCTGTGGTATTGCCATTCAAAGATATCATTTGATATCTTTGAATCTTGCCAAAGAAGTTTCACTTCTGACACGTGTGCTCGGTACACACGCTCTTTTTTGTTTAAATTTCGAAGTTAGTTGTATTAGGTACTATAGGTATTATTTATTGTTTGTCCTTTGCACGACATTCGTCTATATTAAATGTCTCGATTGTCAATTATTGAATACGATAAAGTTTGTATTAAGTATTTTGTACTATTATCATTTTAATTATTAAAAATAATGAGTTTTAACGTGGTTTTACGTAATGCAATGTTGTTCCTGTGAAGAAAGATATGTGACGTGCGACTAGTGAGCTAAGACATGGTTAGTTCTTTGAATTTTATAGAAAATTTTTAAACTTAAATTTATTACCTATATTCTATTTTGAAGCATAAGGAATATGCTTATAATAATTATTCAATTGCCGGTTAAATTCATTTATCAATTAATTAACTATAATATATCTAATTGGCTTTTTTGTATGAAATATAATATTATTTAAAAGTTTAAAACATACGCAAATTTTATGTGTGTCTTTGGTACCTACTACGTTTTTATTTGTAAGGCCAAAAATAGTATTCTTTATCATTCCTAGAATTAATTGTTTATAAGAAATTAAATACTTCACGTATAATAAAAAGTAAGTCGTACGAATTGTATTTCAATTCTCAATAATAATTAAAATATCTGTAACGCAAAGGTACAATGGAAATTTTTAGCTTTTAAAATGATTATTGGTAAAGTTTAATGTTGGCTAAATGTTTGAAGTAATTAACACATTTTACCGGATAAGAAAATTCTATGTCAGTGAAGTCAATTAGCGAGCTAAATATAGGTAATTATTTACCTATTTTACTTTCTTTAAAAAAATTATTTACAAATAATGGATAGAAAAATCCCCTTACAATTTTTATTCTTTTGATATTAGGTACGGTCTATTTGTTCTTTTTTGCGAATTGAACGCTACTATTTTTCACATAATATTATTTTCGATAGCTTGATTATTTGAGATTACTTATTAATAAAGATAAAATATTAAATGTCATTTATTCCCTTCTATTATTAATTGTAAAAGACTGTACATATAACACGTGTACATCTCAATAATTATCATCATCATATTATTTTGATGAACTGTCATCAAGTGGGGTCATAGCATCCATTCTATTGGAATATAATTTTACATGTTATTATATACTTGGCTTCTAGAATATATTTAAGAAATGAATACCTTTATCCATACGAATATAGATGTCGAGCCGATAATATCGTATGACGTAGTACAAATATTTCTTGAAAAATAGGAACATA